>NC_142814.1:33292249-33507249 GCF_049724085.1 Artemia sp. Qi Xiang Cuo | reverse complement strand
GTGTGTGTGTGAGTTTTTTTCTGTGTTCATGTGTAAGTTTTTGTGTGTGTGTGTGTGTGTAGTTTTTGTGTGTGTGTAAGTTTTGGGGTGTGTGTGTGAGTTTTCGTATTTGTGTGTGTGTGTGTAAGTTGTGTGTGTGTGTGTGTGTTTAATTTTTTGTGTGGATGTAAGTTTTTGTGTGCTTGTTAGTTTTAGTGTTCATGTGTAAGTTTTTGTGTGTGTGTGTGTTTGTGTAAGTTTTGTGTTTGTGTGTGTGTGTTATTTTTGGTGTGTGTGTGTATGTTTTGACGTGTGTGTGTGTAAGTTGTGTTGTGTGTGTGTTTTTTAGTTTTTGTGTGTGTGTAAGTTTTTTTGTGTGGGTGTAAGTTTTTTTGTGTGTGTAAGTTTTTTGTGTGCATGTAAGTTTTTGTGTGCATGTAAGTTTTTGCATGTGGGTCTAAGTTTTTGTGTGTGTGTAAGTTTTTGTGTGTCTTATATTTTGTGTGTGGATGTTAGTTTTTTGTGTGTGGGTGTTTGTTTGTGTGTGTGTGTGTGTGTGTGTGTGTAAGTTTTTGTGTGTGTTATTTTTTTTTCTTTGTGTGTGTATAAGTTTGTGTGTGTGTGAGTGTGTGTGTGTTATTTTTTGTGTGTGTAAGTTTTTGCGTGTGTGTGTAAGTTTTGGTGTGTGTGTGTGTAAGTTTTGTGTGTTTGTGCGTGTTTGTAATTATGTTTTCGTTTTTTTTTGAGTTTTTTGTTGTGTTCATTTTTAATTATGTGTTTATGTGTGTGTGTTTTAGTTTTTTTGTGTGTGTTAGTTTTTGTGTGTGTGTGTGTGTGTTTTTGTGTGTGTGTGTAATTTTGTGTGTGTGTGTGTGTAAGATTTTTTGGGCATGTAAGTTTTCAAGTTCATGTATTTGGTCGTTCTCTGCTTTATTTGTTTGTGTGTGTGTGTGTATGTTTGTGTGTGTGTGTGTGTATGTATGTGCATTTTTTTTTATTTTTTCACGTGTGTTTGTTTATAATTTTTTGTGTGTGTGTGTAAGTTTGTGTGTATGTGTTTGTGTGTAAGTTTTTGTGTGTGTGTAAGTTTTTGTGTGCATGTATGGGGACCGGGGGAGGGCCTTTGGGACCCAGGGAGGGCGTTTGGGGATCCGGGGCCCTAGAGGATTGGGTGTTCTTTTGGGAGCCCAGTGGACCTTTGGGGCCCGGGGGAGGCCCTGTGGGGGCCGGGGGGACCGGTGGGGTCTGGTTGGCCCTGTGGGAGCCCGGGGGACCTTTGCGGACCAGGGGAGGGCCTTTGGGGGTCTGAGGAGGGCGTTTGGGGGATAACATTTCGAAATTTTTACTTTTTAGTTTACTTTTTTGCGGCGCATTCCTGCAGCGCATTCCTGCGGCGCATCCCTGCGGCGCATCTCTGCGGCACATCCCCTGCGGCGCATTCCTGCGGCGCATCTTTGCGGCACATTCCTGCGGCACTTCCCTGCGGCGCTTCCCTGCGGCGCATCCCTGCGGCGCATCCCTGCGGCGCATCCCCCTGCGGCGCATCCCCTATGCGGCGCAGTTCTCTGTGCCCGCGGCAGCTTCTCGGGCGCCGGGGGACCTTTGAGGACCGGTGGAGGGCCTCTGGGGTCCGTGTGGTGCCCTTTGGGGGTCCGGTGGGCTCTTTGAGGGCCTGGGGTGGGCCTTTGGGGGTGTGTGGCGGGCGTTTGGGGGGGGGGGGCTCTTTGGGCGCTTGGGGGACCTTTGAGTACCGGGGGCTTCCTTCGGGGTTGAGGTAGAAGGATTGGAACCCTTTGGGGTTGGGGTAGAGGACCTCACAACACTGTTCAAATGAAACTTGTGTATTATAACGACCACAGAGTTTCACCATTAAATTCTCTTCTAAAATCTCTTCAAAAATCATCTTTTAGAATGTCTCTAACTGTTTCGCCGAAATAGTTCCATAACCTGTCTAAAACGGTTTCGCCCAAATAATCCCTAAACGTAATTTCAGCGTGTTCCTTTTGTTTTTGGCATCTCTGCGCTAATGCATTTCAAATTAATAAGAAACCTGATTCCCGCACTAAAATAATTCATCGCTAAGATGTTTCTTGGAGAATTGTTTCCATGGCCTTTGGTTATTAATATCCTTTGGAGTTCGACCAAAAGAGTTGTTTCCGAGGCAAAGACATTAATGACTTGGATCTATTCCTGGAGAATCGTTTCTAGGCGAAAATTTTTAAAGTCTGACAGATGATGTCATTGGTTGATTGATCTGTCAAGAAAGGGGAATTAATTTGTTGTTTCTAAGGGGAATTATTGATTCACGATAGGTGAATTGAGGTCGACAGCACAGGTGTTCCAAGGTCGATGTTGTTGTTGTTGTAAGTGCACGCTCTCAGCGAATGTCAAGGTCGATGTTGTTGTTGTTGACACACTTTGATTACGCAATCAATTGAGGTCATTGACCCCATTAACCATGTGTTCCCCCTAATGACTCTATGCCCTTATTTGGTGTACGTACGGGACTGACATTACCACGTGTTCTCCCTAATGACTCTATGCCCATATTTGGTGTACGTACGGGACTCAATAAGGCCCTTCTACTTTTAACAATATATTAGTGCTCCCTAGGGAACTAAAAGGCTGTATACGGGGCTTTTCCACAGTTTTAAAATCATAATTGCAACCTGATGAGGTTTTTAGTTTTCAGACCAAAATCTGTTCCCATCCCTTTAGACCTCATGAATTACTTAGAGCTCGATGTCTTTAATACTAATCTAATTCGTGTGTTTTTGCCCTTTTTTCCCCAAATGCATCCGATCATAATTTTGAGATATTCATTTTGTTCAAAAAAGTCTAAAGGCCAAAAAACTATGCCTTTAGGGTTGACAGAACCCCCCACATCCCCTGGTGCAAGCACTGTAAGTTATGTAAGCTGCCCATTGCTAACATATAAGGATTTATATAGAGGTGGTCGTATAAACTTTGGAGGAGGCTCATTCGATTTGAAATTTTAAGAATCAGAAGTAATAGGAGGGTAACTAATCCCGAAACTCACTTTTTCCAAATGCATCCAGACCAAACTTTGAGACAGTAATTCTGTTCAAAATAGTCCTAAAGTAAAATAACTCTGCCTCAGGTGTTGATATTTTTCTTCTTGAGTGTTTAGAAGTTAATTTTTCCTTAATGATTTTTCATTTTCCCTCGTTTTTCTGCTTACTCATTTTCCTTTTATTATGGCTGGGAGGCGGCAAAAAATAAACTTAGCCTATACTATTTTAGATGCAACTTAGTGGAAACAAGTAGCTGAAAACAGAGTTTTGTTTTGCTTTTATCTCTTTCGTTATTAAAAAGGGCTCACACTTGGGTCTAAAGTAAAAAAAAAAAAAAAAAAAAAAAAAAAAACAGTTACAACCATGCCTCTAAAGCAGGGCTTCCCAAACTTGTTTTTTATTCACGACCCCATTTATGATTGCAAGTTTCCTGGCGACCCCATATAAATATAATTGATATACAAATAAATATTTTTTGATGATTCATTTATTAGGCAACAAAATACATATAACCATGAAAATATATAGTTTTAGAATTCGTTTAGAAACATACAAAAATCTAAAATAAAAAATTCCACAAAAATTGAAAAGTTGTCTTTATTATGTTGAAACGCTGTCTAAATTATATGCCCTATTTTTCATCGAAATTGCATTTTTGCAATATCATAAATAAAAGAGAATTCTGACCGCCTTAGTTCAATCGAATATATTCGAACGCAGTCGTTGGGCGGTAAATATTAAATTAAAATGAAAGGAAAAACTTTAATGAGATGGATGTGCCTGTTCTTTATTGCATAACAAATTAAATCTTGGTGGAATATTTGACACAGCTGGACGTAGGCTAAGACCTCTTCAACATTTTTTTTTAGCGATGAACGATATTGGGGTTTGATATGTGTTAAAGCTCAGAAAGTAACTTCACCTAAATATGTGGTATTGAATGGTAGAAGAACATATAATGCCGTGTCTGCGATTGTGGGAAATTCAGTTGTAGTTCTGATCCAGAATTCAGTCAAGGGCTTTTTTGGAAATTGTAGTTTTAAGTTTGAATCACTCGAAAGCTCAGAAGATTCCTCTTAAGCTTTAAATGGCATGTGATCAATCTCATTTAAATCAGTAAAAAGCGGATTTTAAATCCAAGCTACCTTTTTGAAATCAGTATTTAATATAAATTATGTACAGAACTAGGTTTCTAGCGCTTTTAAGTGGTCTACAATAATTTTTGCAATAAGAGTTTTACAGTGATTTCTCTCGATTATAAAATTGTCGACACTGAAAAATATTTCGAACGATTTTTTTTCTATCCTATCTTTCAAAATTTTAATCTTTTTAATAAAACTTTCAATTTTATCATTAGAAGCAAAGATATTGCAATTTTTCCTTGAAGAGACAAGCTGAGATGGTTTAATTTCGCAAAGATATCCGGCAAACAACACAGCTTGTATAGTCATAAGTCGTTTTGAAGAAAAGCTGCAAGTTCATATTTTCGTTCAGTTATGAATATTTCAATTCCGTCTTATAATAATAATAATCTTTTTAAACATTGACATCTTGACAGCCATCTTACTTCTGCATGTAATAATAAAGTTGCATAGACAGAATCCAAATCCTTACAATGATTTGAATATAAGTGACAGTTAAGGGCATGGCTCTTAGTACAATTTATGATCTTGACAGCATTCTGAAGCAAATTGTTCGATTATGGTGCAATTTTTTTTTTTGCTGCAAGGGCCTCTTGGTGAACAAGGCAGTGAGTAAAAGTTATATGGTCATAATGAGTAGCTTGAAAAATGGTTTAAAACCAATGTTTTTGCTCATCATCGCTCTTGCACCATTTGTGCATATTCCGCAACAGTTTTTCCATTCTAGACCTTCAATCTTTAAAAATTCATCAACTTTACAATATGTGTCTTTTCCTGTAGTATGTTATAAATATCTGACTTCAATATTCAAATATTTGACTTTAAAATATCTTGCGCCCCAAGAGTCTGCTACGCGACCCCATTTGGGGTTTGCGACCCTTAGTTTAGGAAGGCCTGCTCTAAAGTCAATGTTTTTTTTTTGTTTTTACAGAAAGTTTAAACTTCCTTTATGGGGTTATAAGACATGTGGAATCCACTGGTCTGGTCCTCATTAAGGTTGTTCCCCTTTACGCTATATTTTTCCCCTTGCCAGAACTATGGGTTGCTTTGAATCAATTTTTGTTGTCATTTTTGTAAGCAATATCAAATTAAATAGTTTGAAGTGTGTATTTTTGGTAAATTTTAATTTTCTTTTTGTGTTTTGGGTTTCGCTTTCTTTAGACAAGGGTCACACTGGAAATGCCGTTAGTCACTAAGAACGTTCTGACCAAAATTTCACTCAAAGAATGAAACCAGTAAACCCCACATGGACAAGTGATTGCACAAAAAAAAAAAAAAAAAAAAAATGACAAGTATGAGCACATCTTTGACAATATAATAATAATCGTTAATTATGGCTTAATAATCAGGGTCTTTCCCGCTGGCGATTATACAAAAGGATTTTTTATTATTTATATTTTTTCCCCTCTTAAAGCTAATCTTTGATTTTGCTTTTCAGGAAGTATTTAAAAATAACAGCCAGCTAGTAATATCAAGTTTTTATTTACCAATTCCCTTTCAATACATTTAAACTGAGAATTTTGTTGTTTAAAGAAGATACACCTAATCGATTCTTTTCTTTTCAAGATGTTGTGACAAAAAGCTAAATTTATAAAATACCTCTTGTGTTGGAGAATACATTTTTGAAGATTTTTTTTTAAAGAATATTCTAGAACTAAATTGGATTTTTGGGCAAAGGGAGACAACAGAATTCTTCTCCCTAGTGAAAAACCCCTTCCAATTCCTCCATCGAAATTCAAGAGTCATATATATATATATATATATATATATATATATATATATATATATATATATATATATATATATATATATATATATATATATATATATATATATATATATATATATATATATATATATATATATATATATATATATATATATATATATATATATATATATATATATATATATATATATATATATATATATATATATATATATATAATATAATATATATAAGGTATGCTCCTTTTAGGCGTAACCGTCGCTAGCAGCCCAACTGAGCAGCTATATTTTGACTATAGTCTTTGCTCTACTAAGATTTCATTTGATTGTTCTCAAAGTAGGATAGCCGAAACAAATTGATCAATTCCTGCTGTTTTGTTATTAAAATTTTACAGTTAATGACTTGAAAATCATATAATTGAGTAATTCTCATAGTATCAACCTCATAAAATAGTTAAGAATATGTCCTGGTGACATCTTAACCATGCCTTCTACTATCCAGGATTCCCCGCCGCTAGCTATAATAGATCACAAATTAATCAAATCAGTTTCAACAGCTTCGCCCTAGGGATAAAATAAAGTCGAGATTAGGCTGGTAAATTTAAGATGTTTTAAGTTGGCTTAAAAAAACATAATATGACGTTTGGCATAATTCTGTCTATATTAGCAAAATTTTGGGACCATAATAATGACACAATTTAAATAAATCGTAGTCTCCTCTGTTTTGCAGCCTCCATTTTGAGCCACCCCTGGATAATAGGAAAGTTAACACAAAATCTCCTCCTACTATGTCCCTTGAAGTATTTGTTCAAAGTGCAGTAGCTATATTATTCTGATTTTAAAAAATAATGAAAGAAATAACTACCAACAATGCAAATTATTATCTTTGGTACTTGTTAAGAATCCGATAAGTACGCGAAAAGTAAAGTTTTGTTAATAGTAATGAAATAAAATAAAATAGGATGAAAATATAATAGTTCATCAGCAAATTTGGGCTATATATTTGTACATTAGGTGGGGGAAGGGAGCCGGGGGTAAAGCATAGCATATATTGAATACTTGGCCTAGCCTAACCCAACCTAGGTACCTCTTTTTGCCCCTTCAACCCCAAAAAACTAAAGTTTAAATCTTTGTCTCGGAGTGAGCAACACCTCACAAGGCAGAGACAAGGCAGAGAAAACCTGTTTTTCATGCAACTCCCGGTCTTTTTTGATGCGGGCTTTCTCGTGGGCTTACCGGATTCTTAACAAGTGCCTTATCTTTTAGGCATTGCATTATTTTCTATCAGAAGGATCCGAAAGACCACATGATTACAGCTGTTGCAGGAGCTTGTTCTACGCTTTAGCACACGTAAGTCTCTGAGGCAATAAATAATTTTCTAAGGGAAAAGTCGCGAGTCTATAATAATCTACTGGAGTTACTGCTTCTTTTTATGTCTTTTGAAAAATACAATCATGATGTAAATCTATGGAACTGATAAAAGTGGTTTAAGACATAGTTTTGGTGAACCCAGACATTATTTGTTTACCATCACGGATCAGACTTGCCACCCCACATGGGTCTTATGAGGGCCTAGGGGGTCCCTACCATGGAAATATGCATAATTTTGGAAAAGCAGTGGAGGAGGGGTCAATTCATAAAAATGTTTCCGAAATTTAACTTTCAGAATTACATTGTTAAATCAAATCAGCAAAGCTTGGTAAGCTCTTATTTTCTTTGAATAATGTAAAATAGTGCGTGTTTTAAGATGGATGTCAGCCCACAATATATTGCAAAAAGAGCAACCGGGTATTGCTTCCAAGATTATGATTTGCTTTGGGTATAATAGTCTTTGACTGGTTTAATCTCTGGTGATGAAAACTCATCAGACACAGCTGATCACATGGCTGATCATAACCACGTCTTTACCTGTCTAAGACCACTGAATGAACGTTCAGTAGAGCGTGTGGTATTTGACAGAATAATGGTGGCCGTCAATATCCTGCGACTGGTAAGAGCTGAACATGAAAAAGTGTTTTCTTAAATTTAATTTAGACTGATGGAAGCCTTAGAAGTAAAAGTTCTTTTTCCAAAAACTGAAACAAGTAGAGGGCCCTATGCTAAAATATTTAGTCCTGTAAAATCCGACGCAAGTATCTATTTTTATGAAGCTGCCTCATTTTCACTTAATTCCAGGGTTTCTTCAGGATTAAACTCCAAAAGGCTAGAAGCCTCTTGCTGTTTTCATGAGTGAGTTGAGCTCTAAGGGATAAATTAAGTCAGTCTACACAACGAATAAAACATAATATTTATAATAAATCTCAGTGAAAATGACAGCTATAATGGAAATTTACATAATAGCTCAAGCTCAATCGAATGGATTATCAGATGCCAGCGCGAAAGGCTGTAAAAGACCCGGAGAAGATACGATTGCACATGGGTGGCATCATGTGGCATACATTGAGATTGCACATGATGGCATCATATTACTTGTAATGTTCACTTTTTGTTTCTAATAAAACTTCAATTGTTCCTGTTAAGTTTTCAGTTTTTACCATCAAAATATTCCCGCTTTCATAAGATACATTGATCGAGTGGCTGAATTAATTTTATGAATAAGTTAAGAATTGACATATCGAATCTTTGTTAGCTATATCGACTATTTTCAAGCAATTACAATCAAACTGCCGCATATCGATATTTCTTAAAAATTATATTCGTCTTATCAAGCTTCATTTTCACCTAATAATAATAATAACAATGATAACTTATTTATTACCCACAAAATACTATACAAGTTCGGTGCGGATCCAGGATTTTTTTTTGGGGGGGGGGATAGGTTGATCCGATAGACTTGCGTTAGGAGCAAGTTTAATTAACGCAATCTTGCGTTAATTAAGAAAAATTACACTACTTTAAATTATGTTGGGGGCGGGGACGTGGCCCCTCACCCCCTGGACCTGCCACTGATACAAGTGTAACAATGGTTTGGATATTGGACACCCCTTTGACATGTCCAAACATAGAATATTTAATTTTCATTTTAATCGTTAGCATACCCCTTTTTTATGGATAATTTGATGGATTTTGTCCTAAGTAACACGGAACAAGGTATCAAATAGGAAGATAAGATTCCCCTGTACTTAAACCATTCAGAATATGCGAGCGTTCTTGATAAAATGTTAGCGAATCATATGGATTTGGAAGTTTTGAAAACTGAGGAGGCAAGAATAGATTCTTGAACTAATGTCAAAAACTGATTCTTGAACTAATGTCAAAAACTCCAAATTGCTTAAATTAAATGTAAATTAGGGTGAAAAGCTGAGGCTAGATAACGAAAATACAGAACAAAGAAATAGCTTCTTTTATCTGAGCAGTATAATTAATAAGGGTGGGGGATCCAAGATGTAAATAGGAGGAAAACTTTGAACTAAGATTCGGATGCTAAAAGCCATGGTAATGACAGTGCTAAAGCATGGCTCTGAAACGTGGGTGCTTTGAAAGGTTGATGAAGATACGTGAGATGTTTTCCAGACGATTTGCCTACGGATAGTTGTAGGCATTCGCTTGAATGGTCATATATCAATCAAAAAGTTGTACAAATATGATTTAGTCCCACTTTCTCTAACCGTAGTGAATTACGGGTTGAGACGGCTAGGTCGTGTTTTACAGATGAAGGATAATAGCTGCCCAACATCTTGCTTCTTGGCAATCTCTCTAGAGCCGAGCAAAAATAGGAAGTCTTCGAATAAGGTGAGGAGGGATCGTAAGAAAGGATTTAAGTGTCATTAGAACTTTATTGGAGGGAGTAAAGAATGGAGTTCTGAGCAGATTTAACTGGAGGAGCGGCATATGGAGCTATTTTTAACTGTTATATAACTATAGTTACAGTAATGACTAAACTCCCCTCCCCCAATGCTGTTCAGTTCTGATTGCGTGTATAACTTCCTGGGAATGTGAACAATAATGGAAACAGAGAAGCCTTTGCCCCTCTCCCCTTCCTTTGGTGTTGAACATTTTTTTTCTGTGATTGCTTATAGCCTGTCTGTTCGTATTTGCGTCGTTTCTTGTACGACTATCATAAGAAATGTTGACCTTGACCCCCCCCCTAAATAAATTCCTGGCTATCTATCTGAATACAAAATTTACATTTCACAGACAAATTCTACTTTCGTTAGGCTCTTAAGGTCGTTGATATTTATGCTATCTGTACTATTCTTTTTTTCAGTTTTTGCATACAATGCAAAGAAAACTCAGCCAGAAGAAATCAGAAATAGGTATTTCTGAGAAGATTCTTGTTTTAACTTATACAGATGTTCACTTTTAATATATGTTCACTTTTTATTTTGTTCAATAGTTTTTTCAATTTTTCATTTGTGATCTATTTTTGGTATATTTCATCATATGAAATTTTGTATGTTTTTCTAATTAATTAGTCCTCCTAGTGACAGAAATTGGAGCTAAAACCAAAATATTCATAGATGGTTTTGGTATTCATTTTTGGTTTTGACAGTGGAAAGCTATTGTGGTTTTTGCATGCTTGAAAAGAGAGAAAAGGATAACTCACCATTTAAAGCAAATGCTGCAGCAGCACCAAGCACCAATGCAATAGGAATGAGTGCTAAGAATAATACTGCTAAATCTGAAAGGTAGTGACTTCCATAGCT
Organism: Artemia sp. Qi Xiang Cuo; assembly: GCF_049724085.1. Taxonomy (NCBI): domain Eukaryota; kingdom Metazoa; phylum Arthropoda; class Branchiopoda; order Anostraca; family Artemiidae; genus Artemia; species Artemia sp. Qi Xiang Cuo. The sequence continues at coordinate 33,496,719 of NC_142814.1, read as the reverse complement.
TTGATTGTTATATCCACCATATCCATTCCGGGCTTTAGCTGAAAGTCGCGCTCCCAATGTGCTATTGAATGATGATTCTGTTGTCGTTAAGATCACCTCTGTAAGCGATTCTAAAATTCCATCCGGAATGTATTCGTCAAAGAAATTTATTGGTCTTTCACATGTTATATTGTAGCTAAGGCTATCAGAAGTATTAACCATTTTGTTGAAGGTTCTCGGCACTATAATCGAAGTGCTTTCTTCTGATTTTTCAGAGGTAATGTGTGTAACTGTTTCATTCAATGTCGCTGGTACTATAGTTGCAGACCTTTCTTCTGGTATTTCAGAAGTAACTTGAGAAGATACACGTGCAGATGTTGGAAAATTAATGTCGTTGCTACTTCCAATGCTTTTTTTTCTTTTGATTTTTTTTACTTTTTTCTTCCCTTTCTCAAAAAAGAATTCATTTGATGGTATAAACTGCACTGGGTGTTTTCTCGTAGATGTATGAGGATTTGGAGACGTTGTCTTCATCCAATCAAAGAAACCATAAACATTTGATAAATTCTTCTTTCCGAGGGGCACTGACAAGCATGAGTAAATCTAAATAAAAAAGTTTTATTTTTTTTAACGTCTATTCCCTTAATTAGCACAAAAAGATCCAGTACATCTACGGTGTCACACTGGAGTGTCCAAAGAAATTTAATTTCGAAACCCATAGGGCTCCTCAACATAGCAAAAAAGACACGTTATATGAAAGCTGTAGGATAGTATTGAAAATATAAGATATCTTCATATTTTGTGCTGGGAATGAAGTTGAGATTGTCTTCAGCTTTGTAATCTCTCTAGATTTAGAGAATGTGTCTAATTGCAGTTGGATATCGAATCAATGCGACAAATTGGATTTTAGAGAGAGTACTTTTAGTAAATATGGCTAAAATTTTTGCCATTTTTAGGCAAAGCATCTCATTTTAGTGAATTTCCTGATGGCGAAACTAATTTATAACACAATAACGTACTTTATGAACAAGGAGAAAATAACTTAAAAGTACCGAAGGCCTTTTTAGAAAGCTAGAATTTTGAATGTAAATTGTTCTAATTATTTTTCGTTCCTGTTCAGTTTGACCTACATGTCATAAAATATTTCATAAATACGTTATTGTTCATTTTTGCATTATAGGCCACATGGAGTGGGGGGCTGTGGGTTATTCCGTGACGCAAACTACCTGATATTTGCTGTCTTGATTCTCCTTAGTTATCTAATTCCCCCCTCCCTAAACCCTCCCCAATCAGTGCCCCTGAAAATAAAGCTATGGATAATGATTCACCTAGGATGAATTGGTTTTGGCCCTAATGGCCCAATGGACTTTTCACATATCAGAAAATTAAAACTCTAATTTTGCAAACAGCTTTTTCAAAATCTTCCTGGCTTAAATAGAAAAAGTATCAAATGATGTTTCAGAAAAATAAAAAATTAAAATTAAAATTCCACGTTTTTGCAGATAGGAGAAAATTAACAGTCTAATTTTGCAACCAAAATTTTAAAAATCTATTTGGCTTAAATAGAAAATGTATTCAATGATGTTTTACGCTGAAATTCAAGAATAGTAAGGAAATGATGAAGTTATTAGCAACTTTACAGAAATTAGCGAAAATTGGAATTAATAGTCACGGTTAGGCAAGAGCAGATCCCAATATATATTGGGAAAAAAGGGGTGGGGGAGGGAGCCTACCTGCCTTCCAATCTTTTTGGTCACTTGAAAAGGGCACTAGAACTTTTAATTTCCGTTCGACTGAGCCCTCTCACGATTTTCTAGGACCACCTGGTCGATACGATCACCCCTGGAAAAAAAAAACAACAAGAAAAAAACAAATAAACACGTATCCGTGATCTTTTTTCTAGCAAAAAAACAAAAATTCCCACATTTTTGCAGATCAAAATTCTAGTTTTGCAACCAAATTTTTAGAAATCTACCTGAGATAACTAGAAAAAGTATCTAATGATGTTTTAGCTATGCATGTTTTCGTTGAGGTTAGAGACTTCCCACCGTTTCGTTGAGGTATGAGAGGTTAGCCACTTCCCACCCCATCCCCCAACGCCAGTATATATCTTGGAGCCTCATTTGTTCAACCCGCTGCGGCACATTCTACATCACAAAAGGGATTGTGTAGCCATGCCATCCTTCCTAGTACCATGTATAGCATACCAAACGTCGTACGTGCCATGTGGTATGTAGCATTTTTGAACGTGGGAGCAATATGTTATTAATCAAACAATATTCTAAATTGATCAACCAATATTCTACTTTCTCGGTTCAAATTTCCATTAAATTTAATTTGTGCTTGAAATTAACGCTGAAATTCAAGAATAGTCAGGAAATGATGAAGTTATTTAGAACTTTACAGAAATTAGCTAAAACTGGAATTAATATTTAATATTAACGGTTAGGCAAGAGAGAATCCAAATATACTTAAGATTTGCCTTTATATTCATCTGTTTATCAGCTATTTATTCATATATATGTTTGTTTAGAATTTATGCTAAAGCGTATTTTTCGATTGATTAAGGTATTCCGGTTAATAGCTTTCCTGCAGTTAGGTACTGTTTCATCATGTGGGGCTACACCATTTTGCAGGAGCGTTCAAAGGGGGACGGGGGAATCGAGCAAACTGTCCCAGAGCAAAGGATGGAGGGGATGGCCAAAAAAAATTGCATTAGTAATTTTTTAGCTCAATCGAAATTTTCCAGGATGGCTGCTGTTTTTCCCCGCGTGCTACCAACCCTAGGAACGGCCCTGGTCTTTGGATCCAAATTAAAAAAAAAAGTTTTTTTTCAACTGAAAGTAAGGTACAACATTAAAACTTAAAACGAACAGGAATTATTACCTGTATGAAGGGGATTGTTCCCTCCTAAACACCTTGGTCTTTAAGCTAAAGTTTTTTAGTAATTCTAAAAAAGCTTCCTATTGTTCTAATTAAATGACCCTTGTGTATTAGAAGTCATTCTTAAAGAATTGGTAGAAAGTTAAAAATTTAACGTAAAGAGCTAGGTGTTGAGGAGGGGGGAATCTTCTTCATATACGTAACAATTTCTGTTCGATTTAAAGTTTAACGTTGCTCCTTACTTTCAGTTGAAAAACATGTTTTTTTTATTTAATTTCTGATCGTTTATTAAATAATGCCAGGAAATACCCTCGGCCCCACCTCCTCGGAGATATCCCCCTGACTACGGAAATATCCTCAAGACAATTCATTGCCGGTGAACATTTACCCCTGGCAATTACCCTTAACAATTCAATCAGTAAAATTGAGACGGAAAAGAGAAGGCAAGATAAGTATAAAGAATTTTGTTAAGGAATTCTGGTAAATTCCTCCAGTCCATAATTTCTTCTGATAAGTTCACCCCCTAGAAACTTCCCTCCTTATGCAAAATTCCTCCGTCAAAAAACCCCAGCAAAAAATTTGTCCCCTCCATACGAAAATGTACAGTCTACATACATCCCAATAACGAATACTATACGTAAACAATGGGGAAAATTCACAGCTTAAAGACCTTTCCCCTGAGGCTGTGGAGGAGAGGGTCATGCTTTATTGAAAGGGATAGTTATTGGGTCTTTCAATCATGATGAACAAAATGGCTATCTCAAAATTTTGATTGCACGATTTTTGAAAAAAAGGGGCGGGCCCTGCCCTTCCATCTTTACCTGCCCTTCAATCTTTTTGGTCACTTAAAAAGGGCACTAGAACTTTTAATTTCTGTTCGAATGATCCGTGATCTTTCTTCTGGCAAAAAAATAAAAATTCCTCATTTTTGCAGATAGTAGCTTGGAACCTCTAAAGTAGGGTTTTCTGACAAGCTGAATCTGACGGTATGATTTTCATTGGGATTATATTACTTTTAGGGGGTGTATTCTCCTTTTTCGACAAGCAGGCAAATTTTCTCAGGCTCGTAGCCTCTAATCGGTAAAACTAAACTTAATGAAACTTATATATTTGAAATCAACATAATAAGCCTATTCTTTTGATACATCTATTGGTATCAAAATTCCGGTTTTTAGAGTTTCATTTAGTATTGAGCCTGGTCGCTCCTTACTTACAGTTCGATAACACGAACTGTTTGAAAAAAATTAGTATATGTTTATTGTCTTAAAGTAAGAAAAAAGGTGGGCCGTTTAATCTTGGCTGTCCATTATGTAAACAAAATTAGTCTAGGGACACGGGCCTCCAAAAACTCTGCCCGAAAAAAATGTCCAAAATCATTTTTTCCGAACGGCCCGAAACCAGCACCCGTAACCAGCACCGTAGGCTAAAAGGATTCTAAAGCCCACCAAAAAATCAGGTTGTAGATATTGAACCCTCAAAATTACACCAATTTAGTCTTTTTTGCCTGGCTTGAAACTCGCATTCTTAATCCCTTAGCCAAATATACAAGAAAAAAATTAACAAATCCGTTCAGTCAAAAATGAGGCAGGAAAAAGGGCCAAACCTTTTTTTCTGAATGGCTTGAAACTTACTACAGTAAGTCCCCAGGCCAAAGATACCCTTCCGTTCGAAAAAAAAATATCTTGGGACAAGGATGAAAGTTCTCTCCGTAGTTTCCTGGGTAAATAGGGCCCTAATTCAAAACAAAGATTTTGGTTAGGGGTACGTTTGGGAACCCCTGAAAATAGACAAATTTTGTTTTCTATATTGGGCTGAAACTTGTATAAAAAAAAATCCGAGGATTAAACAGGCTCCAATGAACAAAAACAATAAAACAATTTTTTTTTTCTTCTAGAAAGCTTGAAAACTAAAGCCGTAAGCTCCTGGGCCAAGGAGATCTAATATAGAAAAAAATTGATCAGGGCATGGACTTCAAAAATGGAACCAAAAACTGGTTAGAAAGCGACATTTTTTAAAATGTGTCAGATTTAGTCGGGCCAAAATTAGTATTATATATCACGCAAGAATGAAAAAGCTCACCATTATAAGGTACACTGTAAGTCCCAATTCTACAGTATTCATTCTTGGAATTTCACAAAAAAAATGATCAAATGATGAAGTTATACAAGCAGAGCAGATTTTTCTGTTCAACTATGTTTAATCAATGACAGTAACATCCCGAATGTTGTTAAAGTTAATCTGTATCGTCGAGGAAGAGAAGTTGGCGGATTTTGGCGACATTTATTACATCTAAATCAAAAAGAGGCTTTACTCCCAAAACCGCTATTTTATTTATTAATTAGCAAGAACGTTTTAACATTAACCAAACACAGGTTAATTCAAGTTTAACGCTTGTATTCCAAGGTATATTAAATTGTTAAGAGTGATATTATTGGAAAACTAATTTTATGTTAAGTAATAAGAGAAGTTGCTTTCGGTCTCAGTGGTATTATTTCACGAAATAAAACGGGGGCAAAATGCGTTTTTCAAAATCTAGACACCGGAAAATTTGTCCTTTTTTCAATGAAATACTGAAAAAGGAATTTTTGTGACGAAAATACCCCCCCCCCCACCAAAAAAATGTTTTTTTTGCAAAATCAAGGAGGAAAGGGGCAAACACTCTCCTTCCAACTGAAATCCCTGTTCTGTCTCGGTTAGAGATGGTTAGGGGAAAATGAAAAATTATATTTTTTATTTTACTGGTAAAGATAAATGCCCGAATTAAAATTCGATGATATGATATTTATTGACAGTACAAGCCTCTATGGGCCATGGTTAAGGAACAATTTACAGCAAAACACTAACTTTAAAGAAAGCATGCCTTTAGAGAAAATTAAAATCGAGATTCCACAATAACGAGCTTCAGAAGCCAATAAGGAGGTTTAAATTTTAATTAAATCGAAAATATTTCGTATAAAATGTGAACGGGGCCATAATTCGGCATAAATTCTTCAAAAGATAGGGGTGCAAACACATAACTCATGGGGCAACAGGGGGTAAATCTCAGAAATACACATCTGAAACTATTTGCCACTTCTGTGCGTTTATACTTTGTCAAAAATGTATAGTATTTAGAATGAATTTTAGTGACACATTCACGCAGGGTCGATCTTGAGCCAAATCTTGAGGGGAAAATGTGACAAGGGTGATAATAAGCAAATTTTTTTTTGGGGGGGGGGAGAATGTGAAAGGGGTGCCAGTACTTGATCAAATTGACATATTTATTTAAAAAAAATGAAAAACAGAAAAAATACAAGGAATGAGGGCGAAAGAGAAAATCTTGGGGGCCCAAGGACCCTCCTTCCCCCCTCTAGATCTGCAAGTGCATTCACGGCAGCACTTCCTGCAAAAATCTAATCGTTAAAGTGTCAACCTTTTTTTGTAAAACCATAACCGCTGCGTTGCAATAAATCCTGATTTTTTTAGTATCTGGACACAATCAATCAAATTTGAAACTGATCAGAAAAAAAAATGGAACAGAACAGGTAAAAATGGCAAATTAATGTGTCATGTGGGCAGTAAAATGCATTCAAACGTGACTAAGAGTTTAAAATTAGTTGCGGGGAATTTCAGAAACAGAATTTCCAGATTCAGAAGTTAAGTGTGCTGAAACCCGGTGGGTGGCTTTAAATCGTCCTTAGAAAGGAGGGTTCTACCTGCAAAACGCCAGCCTAAAATTTATTTTGACTTAGTACTAAATTTTCGTATTGCTAAAATGAGAAACATTTGGCCTCAGTACGAAGTTTTCCCTTTTGAATCATAAAAGTTTCCTGTTATAACAGGAACTCCTGTCCCCTAACATCATGTCCCTTAACAGTTTTCCTGTCCCCTCGCAATTCATTACAACGCGAGAACGAAGAAGAACAACGAATATAAAAAAAAAAGAATTAGAAACGATTAACATTCATGCACCAAGCATGACCATTGTGATATTTCAGCATTTAGGCAAACAGGCGAGAAGAACCAAAGATAAGAACGAAGAACAAAATTTAAATCAGCTTATCATTTTTCCACTTAAACGAAGTCATAAATTAATTAACAAAATTAACATAAATTAACAAAGCATGCACGCAAGAGGAGGATAGGCTTTTGTCTGATAACCCCCACCCCCTGAAACCAAAAAAGAGCCCTTCTTTGTTACAATAGTCATGAAATTTTCTTACTATTCTTTTGAAAACCCTTCTACCCCCAAAGAAGTTCAATTGTACGTAGCTGATGCAATAGACAATAAACTGCAGCTCTAATTTAGATATTGGGGTAAGTTTAAATGTTATATCAGCCTTATTGAAGTCACGTATGACGTCATCCTTGCAACCTTGTTGCTTTTGCTGTGATATTGCCTCGTAAACTTTTGCTTGTTCTGAAACAGAACTAGCTTCCAGTATAACTAAGTATTCGTTCAACTAACAAATGACCTCGTTTAGAGTCTCAATCTTCGTGTCTTCCAGGGATTACATTAGAAAATAAGGTTTAGTATCCATAATTACTTTACAAAATTAAAAGCTCTCAGAAAATTTGTTGCAATGAAACAATTAATTAATATTTTTGTTTCCGTTTCACCGTTGTTGTTTAGTACATTAATCTTGTCCTTGAGCGCCCATATGGGGGGGGGCTCCAGCCCCCAGGCTGAATGATGCTGCCTTATATTTTTATATTTTTTCTTTGAGGCATCTGTTATACAGAATTTGAACTGTCAATTAGACCAGGTAAGCCCCCCCCCTAAAATTCAGCTTATGCGCGCCCTTGATCTTGTCACTCCGTTATTGCTTTGTAGTACACCTTTCATACTGTTCTGCTACCTTCATTCAGCATGTTCAATCAGGTCGCTATTGTAATAATGGAAATAATTCCTTTCTGTTGTTGAGCAAAGACTTTGCTGATGATATAAAATATTAATCAGCGAATACTTGTTTTGTAAGATTCTTAAAGTCTGCGTTTATAAAATTTAGATCGTTCTATGTCTCTCTTTCTCTCAAACCCCTCCCCCTTCTTTTTGGTCTCTCTGCCTCTATCACTAACTGTATTAATCTATCGATCTAACTATGCATATATTGACATATCTGGCTATTTATTTTTTATCCCTATCTACCTCACCCACAAAGAGAAAAAGAGAGAGGGATGTATCTAGGGGAGATAAAACATACCATTTTGAGCTATTTGTTTTGTATTTCTTTCCTTGTAATATCCTGAATATCTCTATGCATCTTATGTAGGCCAAAACCGCAAAAAAATGAGGCGACTATTAAAAATGATTCTGACAGTCTACAAAGGTTGCCACCGCCATGGATTTAACCATGAAAACATGGCTACTCAACCTCTGCCATGGATTTTGGAAATGCCGTGGATTTCCATGGATTTATCAATACAAAGAAATAGATTTTTCAACAAAACATGGATTTTTTCACATATGGAATTGGCGTCGCTCGGAAAACCAATCTTTACGGCGAGCCAAAATGAGTTGTGGTTAGTTTACACATTGCGGAAATCCGTCCGTTTCTGTTCGAACTATGGCTAAAATAACGCTGCGTTTTAAGGCAAAGATTTTAAATTATTGCAACAACATGACCTATGTTCTTACCCTCTTCTGAAAGCTGTTGAGCAATAGAGAGCCAAATGACACCGTTTTTTTTTTAGTTTTCTTATAGCCTGGGTGCGCAGGATCGTAGAAGCTGGGTGTAACCTTGAACCAAAATTATAAGATCGTGTAGTTTTTTATAATCCATACTCATGATTATATTCATTTAAAAATCTTGCCAAGATTCCGTCCTGATTTGATCAAAACGTTGCGGAAAGCTAGAGATTTTTTCTAGCACTAAAACGGACGGAATTTCCGCAAGGATTGCTAAATCTGCATGAATTTCTGCAATGTGTAAACGAACCATTAGTGGACCAGCTGTCTCAATATATTTACATCTGTGGCCATAGATGACGCTGACGTGCTGAAAAAGTGCGGTAAATTCAGAACTTCTGGCATGTGATTTGTTTTGACCAGTTTTAGCCATGCCCACAAACAAAAACAATAAATCTACTCCTACTTTTACTCCCACCGAGGTCAGTTGGAAGTAACTGTAATTTGGACAGGAAAGCTATGCGGATTGAGTGTCGTTCTCTAGGCTCAGCTTTTTCTAAGCGTGTAATAGCTAAGAAGTGCATTGAGTCCGCATAAAGGGAACTTGAGAGCTGGAGTAAGCTTTCAATTATTTATAAAAAATAAAAACGAATGTGCATTGTCAGTTTAATATACATATGCTGATATTTAGTAATCAAAATCCTAATATTATTTGATTTATCAAAGTTATAAAAGTAAAAACATTTATATGTTTTTCAGTAAAGTGCAAATTATGACCTGGCCTTGGGAAGGCACAGGGATTTTGAGCCTAACTTATACTAACTCCTGCTCGTTTTGAGTTTGACTCGGTTATTTATTGTAATTTCTGTTCGTTCTGGCCTTGGGAAGGCATAGGTGTTTTGAGCAAAGTTATTTTAATAAATCAGGCTATCTAAAAATCGTGCTTGGATGTGTTTGGGGAAAATGTGGGCATGAGATGGGGGTTAGTTGCCCTCAAATCACTTTCGACTATGAAAAAGGGCACTAGCCCTTTGAATTTCCAATTGAATGAGCCCTTTTTCAAGTTTCTACGACAAAGATTTCGACAAAAACCTTATATGCCTCTAGGACATAGCTTATAACCCTTCCCTGAAGAACTGTGTGGGGAGTGTCCTACTCAAAGGTATAATCACTTTCGACTATTAAAAAGGGCACTAGCCACTCCAATTTCCAATCGGATGAGCCCTTTTTGAAGTTTCTACGACAACTCCTTCGATACGAAGTGCCCTGGTATGGAAGAAAAAATAACTAATACATTGTGCCAACATCGTACTTTACTTGGCAGCACCATTCCTGATTGGAATTGGAATACAGGTTATAGAATATAGAATGCATATACCATTTTTTTTTATATTTTCCAAATGTAATGCATCGATTAAATTCTGTTCAATCCCGCTCATCAGAACCAAAAGTAAATAACCGTAACAGAAGTGGAAAAGTCGAGCGCATCTAATCAGGATAGACTCCCACGTTTCTGTATGCAAACGTTTTCTAGCCAAATCCCCTATCTTTTCGTACGAAGAAATCAGCTGGAAGAAAACAAAAGCGAGGGTCAAGCCTGATTTGAGACAAGCATTGCGCTTACGGCAGTTTCCTACTTCTTTTACGGTTATTTACTTCTGGTCAGAACCTAGCTTTACTCTTGGTTAACACAGATGCGATCTCACGGTTTTTGCATTTACTCACGGTCTCTCCCTAATGAAGGAATATTCTATATTTTTCTTGTTTGCGAGATACGTTGAAATATTCCAGCGCATTCGACGAACTATCTCATGAAAAAAATGAAAACCGGGCACTTTCGCGTTGCATCTATATGAAAAAGGATCTATGTCATCGAGCCGTACCTGCGAGCGACGCGAAGCGTCCGCGAGAGGCAAATGTTTTCGAACCTTTGGCAACAGTGCTTGGCATGGATTTTTTGTTAAGCTGGTGGCAACCCTGGGGGTGGGCTGCCATGGACAAGCCATGGATTTATTTTTCTTATGCTTGCCATGGACTTTTTTTTTAGCTTGGGGCAACCCTGCAGTCAACTGTCAATTGTCGCAAATACAGTGGCTTTTTAACAAAATTTGTGTAATCTCTGGATTACACCTCTCTTTGTTGGAGTGGTGGGATAGAATAAATAAAATTGATTTTTAAAGGATGGATAAAAACAGAACATTTTCTGAGGTTTTTTAATTGCTGGTTTTAGTTAAAATGCAAGACTTTCTCAACAGAATGACACACAGTTCGTTTGCCTTTGCGTATTCGCTTGAGGATAGAAAGTTCTTTAAGCAAAATTTAAAATGGGGTTTTTCAATTCGCTTCACAGAGTGCATGGCCAGATATTTTTGCCATTTTTTGGTATTAATTGGAAAAGTTAAAGTAATTTTTCGTTGTATGGACAATGTTAGTTTTCTTTGTTCTGTCAATATCTCCTGCCATCACTTAGTTGCAAAATACACACTAATAGACCTTTATAAAGGCTCCTGCTTTGTAATTGAAATCCACGCCGACCTTCAAGAACAAGTGATGAAACTGATATAAAATTTCACATAAAATGATGCTGAAGAGAATTTGCATATTTGACAACTTCTGTGAGAAAAATGACGGAAAGGAAATAATTCACTTAGTATATGTTACTTTTCGCTGGAGTATTTAATTATGTGGTCTGATAAACTGAGAATTTCTGAAATAAGCTATTACACTATGAACTAATGAAAAAGGACATATACTTTTTTGCAAAAATGGCAATTTGATATTTTGCTAGTCTCCAAATCTAGATTACATTAGTTCTAAGAGGACTTATTACACTTCGGTATTATTATAGTTCGAGAAAGATTTGTAATCGTGTCAGCGAACTACACCCGTACCCAATTAAAGTTTCAGTCTAAATGCTTGCAGGGCCCCGGAGCCCAAGTCCATCCATCCGCTCCCCACATAGCTTCACAAATATACAAATGGTGTACATCTTTCGACTCGTGATTGTCCAGAGATCTGTAAAGGATTGATCTTGCATGATCAGAAGATTGCATTAATCAAAACGCGGTATGTACATTTTGATTTTTAAATGATACGTTTAAGGTTTAGAAGATAATAATTACAAAAAAAAACTGAAATTTAAGTTTTATCGTCGTACTTACCCTGAAGGTCTTTAGCTAAAGGCCCGAGTTGTGCAAATAGCCAACTTTAAAGCAAAGATTTCTTATAAAAGTTTTAGTAGAAGTGAGTACGTTGTGCCTAGTTGAATTTAGATATTTTTAGGAGATTTTGGTCCATGTAATTGCAGAGCTCTGGGCCCGACCTACTCCCCTTCAGCTCCCTGTCTCCAAATTCATAAGTAAACATGTTGCACCCCTTTCTACTGGTGGCCTTTGAAATCAGATGAGAATGGTTTTCACTGACCGAACAACTGTCCTAAATCAAAACTAAATAAACGCACACAGTTCAGTCTTGTTGTTTAATCATTCCAAAAACCAAAAGATTCTTAAGTATGCAAAGTTTTTGTTTGAATAGTTGTAGCATCTTAGAAAAAAGCCTTGGGGTCATAGCGCCCACCCCGTGCTCAGCCTCATAAGCACAGAGATAGTGAACCTTTTCAATTCCCTAATAGTTCAGGAACCATTTAAGAAGTGTAATTGGAGGGCTTTGGTTCGTACCCCCTCAAACCTCTCCTCAAACATACAAAATATGGACAAAATAGTAGTATCCCCTACACAGATTCCAATACAGCCCTATCTCGACGTACTATTGGAGTTGCTAACCCCTGGCATTCCCTACACAGATCTCAATACAGCCCTATCCCAATGTGCTGTTGGAGTTGTTAGCCCCTTGTATCCACCTCCATGGCCCCATGTCCACCACTAGGGCCCCCAATACCCCCAGCCTTTTGCCCCCTCCCCCAACTTTATGCCATCCCCCGGTTTTTTTTTAACTTCGAATTTTTTTGAACTTGGATTTTATTTCATTTTTTATTTAACTTAGGAATTTTCATTTCATTTTTTCATTTTCATTTTCATTTTTTTGACGCTACAATTTTTTCAACATTTTTTTCACGTCTTAAAAGCACACACACAGGTACGTACGTAGGTAGGTAGGTAGAGAGAGAGAGAGAGAGAGAGAGAGAGAGAGAGAGAGAGAGAGAGAGAGAGAGATAGAGAGAGAGAGAGAGAGAGAGAGAAAGAGAGAGAGAGAGAGAGAGAGAAAGAGAGAGAGAGAGAGAGCGAGATAAAGACATACACACACACACACACACGACACACAAACACACACACACAAACACACAGACACTCACACAAACACACACACGCACAAATAAACACAAAAACACACATACACACACAATGCATACATACACTCACAGTTACACAAACTAACAGAGAGAGACAGACGCACACAGACAAAAAACAGTAGGACACAAAGGGAAACAGATATAGACACACACACAGTCACACACACACAGACACACAATCAGACAAACAAACAGTCAACCAGACACACAGGAACAAAAGAGAGAGAAACGAAAACACACACACAAACACACAGGGTTAGACACACAAACACGCAAAGACAGACAAAGAAAAAGGCAAAAAGATGTTCAGACACACAAGCAAAGAGAGAAAGAGGGACAAAGACACACATAAAGACGCATAGTCAGACACACAAAGACACAAAGACGGGCACAGAGACAGGAAAACAGATGGCCAGACACGCATGCACAGAGAGGGAGAGAGACCAAAACACACACAACCACAGAGTCAGATACACAAACACAGAGACAGGCAAACAGACGGTCAGACACACAGCCACAGAGAGAGAGAGACAAAACACACACATACACCCATAGTCACACGCACACACACACAGACACATAATCAGACAAACAAACAGGCAGTCAGACACGCAGGAACAAAAGAAAGAGAAACAAAACACGCAAACACACATAGTCAGACACACAAATCCACAAAGACAGACAAAGATACAGGCAAAAAGATGGTCAAACACACAAGCAAATGGAGAGAGAGAGAGAGACAAAAAACACACAAACACAAAGAGTCAAACACACAAACACACAGAGACAAACACAGAGATAGGAAAAAAGACGGCCAGACACACGGGGACATGGAGAGAAAGAGAGAGAGACAAACGCACACAAACACACAGAGTTAGACACACAAACACGCGAAGACGGACACACAGACAGGAAATAGATGATGAGACACGCAGGCACAGAGAGAGATAGTGAGACAAAACACACAAAAACACAAAGAGTCAGATACACAAACACAGAGACAGACAAACAGGTGGTCATGCACACAGGCACGGAGAGAGAGAGAGAGAGAGAGAGAGAGAGAGAGAGAGAGAGAGAGAGAGAGAGAGAGAGAGAGAGAGAGAGAGAGAGAGAGAGAGAGAGAGAGAGAGAGAGAGAGAGAGAGAGAAAAAAAAACACACACACAAACACAAGGAGTCAGATACACAAACACAGAGACAGGCAAACAGATGGTCAGGCAAACAGGCACGGAGAGAGAGAAAAAGATAAAAACACACACAAACACACAGATTCAGACGCACAAACACAAAAGACAGACCCGGGGACACACAAACAGACGCTCATACACACAGGTGCAGGGAGAGAGAGAGAGAGAGAGAGAGAGAGACACACACACACACACAAACGTAGCAACTAATTCTAAAAAGAATGAATAAGCAGATTTATACTCAAACTTTCTTTCTGGTATTCTTAGATGTTTTTCAAGCATTTCAATCAGAACTGTGCCATGATTTAAAGAAGCAAGAGGTAACATGGCAAAAGCAGCTATACCAGAAGCATAAATATAAGAAACTTTTATGCCTGTGTAAATTCCTAAGACTGCAGAACAACTAGTTAATGTAGATTTTCCAAATATAACAGCTAAAGGTATCAAAAACGGTAAAAATCCTACATTTTTGGCCATCTGTTTCTACAAAACGTCAATATTACATCCTTTTTTTTTCTTAAAATTTTCTATTTTATTCACTTGCCTTTGGTATAAAAGAAATTTAACAGGTTTACTGTCATTTTTTCTACTGCGATTTACATGAATTTGACATTTTTGTTTAGCCTTAAAGAATTCTAAAATTTTTCGTTTTTGAAAAGGGGATAGATAAATTGTATGCTCAATAAATTTTTCCATTTATTAGTGAATTATTTTATCTAATAAAAAATCTTATATTACTTATTTTAATTCAACATTCCTTTCATTCTCTTTTGAAATGTTTCATGGGGATCTTTTTCAAATATATTACTTATAACATTTTCAAAATTGTCTAAACGTTTAGATAACTGCATAAGGCCCTTCGAGCATACGAATAACTTTGAAAGGTTAGATGCATCTGCACCATTTTTTGGGTTTGCATCAGTTCTAATTCTTCTATTTTCTGCATTAATATCTTCTTTTGTTACTTTTAAGCTATTTTTTTGCTAAAATTCCTTTGTCATCAACTCTAGTCAATATATGGTCAGGTGATTGATAAATTTTAGTGTACTTGCTTTTATATTCCCTTAATTTAAAATTGTTTAGGATTTGGTCTTTCATAATTTTTGCTTGAAATTGAGTAACGTTGAAAGATTAACTTCATCTGCACCATTTTCTGGGTTTGCAACATTTTCAGTTCTTCTATTTTCCACAATTTCACATCTTCTTTTGTCGTTCTTAAGGTATTTTCATCGATTCTAGTCAACATATTGTTAGGTGATTGATAAATTTTAGTTAATTATTAATATCCTCATTAAAATACTGATTTTTAAGAATTTGTTGGCTAACAACTTCACCCTTGAAATCATTTAAAATAATTTTCACCTTTTTGTAAAGTAATAGCATCATTTTCTGATTTTGCATCACCTAAATTAATCAAGCGCTTACCCTGCAGTTCAAGATTACCATTATCATCATGTGATCTTCTTTCACTGTTACCTTTACTGGTTTTATTTCCTAAACTTCCAAATTTATTCATTTACTATACAAATAAACTCACTATTGCTACTAACTTTAAAGGTGAAACAGTTGACCTTTTTGCACCAAAACGATTTGATCCTACAGCAGCTGATTTTCAAAAGAAATTTCTAAATTAGATACAGGTATGACTTTAAAGGTTACTGAAGGAAAAGAGAAAGATAAAATAATAATTATATAGATATTGATGTCGAACTATCCATGAAATATTAAATCATATTAAACTATTACATATTATCAGTAGTATATATAAAGTATTGAATATAAGTAAATAATGCATCAAATTCTTATTTCGCAAGACATATTTTAATCTTAAAGCTCATGATGGGAAATTGTAAAAATGTTCGAAATTTTCATTTTAAATTTAATTTCAATTGAAAAAGGGGTAAATTGGATTGATTGATCATTTGGTCCAGAACATACATTCTCTACACTACTTATTACCATGTTCTCTCTGTCTATTTCCATACTCATTGGCCATTTCTTTACACACTTCTGTTATGGTGTTACAAAATGCCCGCTAGCATCTTCACCAAAGTATTCGTAATATTTACTTTGTGCTGTTTCAAAAGAACAATTTACTTGGAATCCATAAGCAAATGGCTTTACTCTGCTACTTTAATTGTCTTTTCACCTCTCTTTCGATTAAATTCTTCATTATATGATTCAAAATCAGCTATAATACAGTAAGGCACTTTCATTTGTTTAGCTATATTCTTAAATTCAATTTTAGACCCTGGTTTTGGCATAAGGATGTCAGGATCTACGCCATTTTCTTTTTTATTAAGTTTTTCAGTTTTTCTTGTTCATTAAAGTGCCTTCCATAGAGTTTACATAGACTAATTCTTATTTTTTGTTTCGAAATCTGTGATGATAACAATCTACTTAAATCTTTAATTAAACATAATGATTATTAAAATTGGGTAGGTTAATCACATGTGTAGCAGTTTTTCCATTGATCTTAGTTTTAGGAATATGCACTCTAACAACTTTATTTTCACTTTTTTCAAATAAAAAAATTTTATTATTATTTTATTTTCAAATTTATAAATATCTTGAATATCCTTAGGAAAATTAGTGATTCCTTAAAGTTGAATTAGTTTTCATAAGATTCATAGTTTGATAGTCTGTATACATAGTTTTTAGCTGGGTAAAGATAAGCTAAAACTGACCAAAGAAAGTATTTATTATCATTCTTTTTTACATTAATGCATGCGTTGTTATTTTTTACAAATTCAGGTAATTATTTATAATTACCGCACCGCCCACATAATTTGGTAATCTGGTCATTTAATAATCTATTCCATCTACCTGCACAAATTGAAAGTCAGGTCTGGGTGTATTCTCTATGACTAATGTATGCATATTCCTGTGATTAATATTTAGATGGCTTTGGTCGATGTCACTATTTTTATTAAAAATCCAGAGATAGCTATGATAATGAATAGGTTCGAGTTCTTCATTATCCTTCTTAGAATAAAATATTACACCTTTTGTAAATTGAACTCTATAACTATCTATCATTTTTTTTATTCTTTTTAATTTCAAACAGCAGTGCCAAATAGTGTTCCAAAATCAGCTTCATTAGCATTCATTGAGATATTAACCAAAGAGAATTTTCTATAATCCGTCGGATATCTTGTCCTGGGCTCTTATCTTGTTCCTCATCTTTAAACATTTACGCTGGAGTATCTTGAAGTTTTCGTATTTTTTTTCTTAATTCTAAATATATTAGAAATATCAACACTTCGTTCTTTTTTAACACTCTCTCTACCAGTTACATCTCAAATGAAATGTAGTTTTTTATCAACATCTTTTATATTTATTTCTAATTGGTTATTAAAATATTTTTTTACTTTATTCTTCACTTCAATATATTTGCCAGCAGTTGAAATCTGTTTTGATTTTTAAAAAAATGAGTTCAGTAATATGTTTATTTCGTACACTATTAAATTGAAGTTTTTAATCTGAAATGATCTTATTCTTTTCTTTGGTTTCATTTTCTAATTTTACTTTTAATTCAGGTTCAATATTGTAGTGATATTGATTTTTTTTTTCTTTTTGTATTTCGTGCCCGTTGAATATAGTGATGGCACAATGATATTTTATTATTAAATTAATCATTTACGGTACTGAATATTTTAAAATTTTTGCCAATAATCTTGAAATTATGGTCTTTGGCAAATGAACACAATTCCTGAATTGTATAATGCGGTAATTGATTTTGTATTTTTATTAAATGGATTTTCGTTGTAACCACCAACTTTTAATCACTTCTGCATTGTCTACCATTTATTAGGAGCTGATTTTATTAAACAAAATTCTAAATCTTAAAAATAGTCAAGCCTGAGGAATTTTATTGCTTGATATTTACTATTCTTGAGACTTTCTTGAGGACATGGAAATCTGTTTGTGTTTTGTTTCATAATTTAAATTTGTTTAATAGTTTAAATATGTAATACAAGGATATTTACTGTATGCGAAGTAAAAAGGTTATTGCAACCAAGTCTTTAACTCGGACAATTTAAAAAAGAAATGATGTGCCAATGATTAAAGGTATTAATATACCTTGTGGTCGCGAGAAAAATAGTTTTTTTTTAAAAAGGAAGCAATGAACAAAAATCCTGGATAAAAGCAAGTGGTATTTTTACTGGCAAGAGTAGCGCAGAAAACAAACTTTTAGAATTCTTTTATTCAAACTTTTCAGGGATAGGTGTTTTACATAGAAAACTAAAAGAACATGGTTTTACTGTATCAAAAACTAAAATCAAAAAAGTGTTGCAAAATCAAAATATTTATTCTTTACACCATCCACCTTATCATACATTGAAAAGAAGACCCATTTACATTCAAAGTGTTGATGGCCAGTGGCAAGCAGATTTGGTTGATATGCAGCAATATAAAAGTGAAAATAATAATTTTAATTACATTCCTACAGTCATCGATTGTTTTAGTAAATATATTTGGTCTGTTCCTTTAAAGGGTAAAACGAGTTAGGAAATTATTAATACTTTTACGGATTTATTTAAAAACAGAAAACCTAAAAAATTACAAATAGATAAATGTAAAGAATTTGTTATGAAAAATGTTCAAGCATTTTTTAAGTCATGAAATTCATTCGTTCTCATCTGAAAGTGAACTGAAAGCTCAAATTGTTGAGCGGTTTAATAGAAAGATCAAAGAGAAATTATAGAAATATTTTACTCATAACAACACATAACGTTGGATGGATATATTACGCTCTTTCGTTGACAATTATAACAATTCTTATCAGCGATCCATCAAAATGAAAACAATAGAAGCGATGTAGAACGGAAATGAAAACAAGGCGTACACTAATTTATTTCCTGACGTCGAAGTTCAAAAACCATCAATAAACGTATTCAATGTTGGTGATTTGGTTAGAATTAATAAAAGTTAGGATTTGTTTGATAAGGTTACCTACTAAATTACACAACTTACGTGTTTCAAATACCTGCACTGAAACATACAACCCCCCATAACGTATGAACTGTCGGATAGTACTCATGAACTCATTACTAGTGGTTTTTACGAAAAGGGACTCTCGAAAGTTATTCAATAAAAACTGTCATCCTATAAATGTATCCTATAAAGTTGAATAAATTGTTAGCGAGTACAGTGAAAAGTAGAGAAATACAAAGAGATCAAACAGTTCGTGGTAACAAACTGTAAGCAAGAAGCGACCCGGCTCAATAGTAACCGAAACTCTAAAAACTGAGTTTTGATACCAATAGATACATCAAAAGAATCAGATTTTTATGATTATTTCAAATATATAAGTTTCATCAAGTTTAATCTTACCCATCAAAAGTTATGAGCCTAGAAAAATTTTCCTTATTTTCGAAAAAAGGGGGAAACGCCCCCTAAAAGGTATAGAAACTTAATTCAGCATATCAGAAAACCCTAATGTACAGGTTTCAAGCTTCTAGCTGTAAAATGTGCAATTTTTTATTTTTTTTTTTTTTGCCAGACCAAAGATCAGGGATGCGTGTTTATTTGTTTGCTTGTTTTGTTTGTTTTGTCCCAGGGGTGATTGTATCGACCAAGTGATAGTAGAATATCGCGATTGCTCATTCAAATGGAAATTTAAAGTTCTAGTGCCCTTTTTAAGTGGCCGAAAAAATTGGAGGGCAACTAGGCCCCCTCCGACGCTCATTGTTTTCAAAAATTATCCGATCAAAATTGGGAGACATCCATTTTCTTCAGCACATTCGAAAACCTAATAACTATGTCTTTGAGGATGACTTAATCCCCACAGTCCGCGGGGGAAGGGCTTCAAGTTATCAGCTTTGCACATTAGTTACATATAGTATTGGTTATAGAGTATTGGTATAGAGACGTTTTCAGGAGGGATTTTTCTGGTGAAGGGTCGGGGGAGGGGATTACATGGGAGGATCTTTCCATGGAGGATATTTTCATGGGGGAAGGGACATTTCTATGAAGGGGGCGCAATATTTCCCAGAATTATTTAAAAATGATCATAAATTAAACAAAAAAACAAGTTTTTCAACTGAAAGTAAGGAGCAATATTAAAACTTAAATCGTACAGAAATGATTAAGTATATGAGGGGTTCTGCCCCTGGTCAATACCTCACTCTTTACGCTAAAGTTTTTCTTAGTAATTTCAAAAGAGCTATCTATTCTAATTAAACAGCCTTTGTACTTTAGCGTAAAGAGCGAGGTAATGACTTCGTATGCGAAATAATTTCTGTTCGTTTTAAGTTTTAATGTTGTTCCTTACTTTCAGTTGAAAAAACTTGTTTTTTTATGTTATATAATTCAAGAACGTGCCTTAGAGCATGATTATTATTAGTGGTAACAAAAGTGAAATCAAACAGTCATATACAAGTAATCCGATCACGTTAGACCGAAACTCTGATTAAGAAATAGCTTTAATTCAATATACACTATGGTATCCGTGGTACAACATTAGTGATCAATTTAAAAACAATACGTTTGAATACAGTAAAAAAATAAGGATGACTGGGTAAATGTCGTTATACCCAATGAGTTGTATGATGAAGAGGGTTTAAATTATTTCTTAACTTGTTATTTCAATCTATCCCTAGGTCGATCCCCAATCAGTATATCATCCAATTTAGCAGCAATGAAATTGTTTTGAGAGAGAATTAAAAATTTTGAAAGAGAATTATAAATTTCGGTTTAAAAGTGATTGATGTTTATTTTAGGTTTGAAAATAGAGTTGAACTAATTAGTAAATATAATGAAGGTACTAAAGTTCCTACTACTACAAAAATGTTGATAAAATACATATTCACTGCCTATTAGTGGATAGTTCAATTGTGAATGGGAATACAACTTCTGATGTGATCTGGAGTTTTGCTTCAAAAACAGAACCTGGAACGCTACTCTGTGAGATCCCTATAGGAAAGCAATATTTTCCAATCAATTGAAACGAATATAGCAACCCGCTAGAAATAACTATAACTGATCAATTAGGTTGGTTAATTGATATGAATGGGGAGAATATTGAATATGTTTTGGATTTGAAAAAGTTTAATGAAATTGTTTCATAGAATTTATCTATAATTAATTTTGATCAATAAGAAACAATTGTTGTATGCAAGACAATGTGGTAGTTGGATTGGTAGTTTTTTTTAAAGCATGACCAATTCAAAACATAAAAGATGAAGCTCGTTCCATGTATAACACTATGATTAAACCTCGACTGGAATCATTTAAAAATAGGCCGATTGAATATGGAAGAGATTGGATAGATTATAATCAAAGAGAGTTAAATGATGTGAGATCTCTAAAAGCTATGGTTCCAAATAACAAAAGATATTCCAATAAACATCTTGATGAACAGAGGAAAGGATTATTGGATGCAGTGATTTTAGGGAAGGGACTTAAACTACAACAGTGATGCTCTTGTTGACACCCTCAGTGACAGTGACTTTTAAAGTTTATTTAATATTTTTTTTTCTCAATATAAATGGCAGTGTATCAAGCTGTTGCTCCTTACTGGTAAATATTTGAAAAGCCTATTGTTGATGTTTCTACAACCAAATGTGAATATACAGAAATTAGAGAAAATAATTTGAATGTATCTCAACAATTAAATCATAATTTCATTTTAAAATATGTGGAATCTTGGATTCTTCTAAGTGATAGTTGCATCTTTATGCAAAAGTGAAAATAACACGATTGGATGGAACAAATATGCGAAATAATTATGAAGCTGCTTTAATAAATAATTGATTTAATTTGCTCAGAGATGCTGAAAATATTATCAATAGAAAATGTATTGAAAGTATTGATTATACTGGTATAACGACTACTGTAAAAAATTATTAGAATTTTCAGATGACTACAGTCGAAGCGCAGCTACTAATATGTTTTATTATGAAGATAACCTAATCCGTTGATTCTTTTAAAGCAGAAAACGAGTTTGAAAGCACTTTTACACCTCTTGCAGCATGTAGTGTAACAATTACAACAAAACGAAATGACGCTTTTAATAGTGGTTTACTCTCTCTCTCTCTTTCTCTCTCTCTCTGTGCCTTTGTGTCTGACCGTCTTTTTGCCTGTCTCTGTGTCTTTGTGTGTCTGACTCTGTGTGTTTCTCTCTCTCTCTCTCTTCCCCTCTGTCTCTCTCTCTCTCTCAGTTCCTGTGTGTCTGACCCTCTTTCTGCCTGTCTCCGTGTCTTACTCTATGTTTTTGTTTTTTTGTCTATCTCGCTCTATGCCTGTGTGCCTGACCGGCTGTTTGTTTATCTGTGCGTGTGCGTGGGACTGTGCGTCTCTCTGTCTCTTTCTCTCTCTCTGTGTCTGACCGGCTGTTAGTCTGTCTCTGTGTGTGTAACTGTGTGCGTATGTGTCTCTCTCTGAGTCCCTTTGTGTCGGACCGTCTGTTTGTCTGTCTCTCTGTGTTAGTATGCGCGTGTGACTGCATGTGTGTCTCTCTCTGTTTCTGACCGTTTGTTTGTCTGCCCCTCAGTGTTTGCGTCTGCGTGTGACTCTCTCTCTTTCTCTCTTTTTCCCTCTCTCTCTGTCTCTCTATGTACCTGTGTGTATTTTTAAGACATGAAAAAAGTTCCCAAAAATTTCAAAGTTAAAAAAAATTGGGGGAGCAAAAAGTTGGGGGGGGGGGGTGGATTGGGGGCCCTGCGGGTAGACATGGGGCAATGAAGTGGAACATGGGAGCCCAAGCTAATGCAAAAACCCGGTAATGGAAAACCAGTGTGCTCAGGATCCTTACATTACAAAAAGGATACCAGGCCGGCTGTAGTCATTACAATTTTTGGTATCATTACAATTTGGGTATCGAAACAAGTGTCATTGACCATCAAAAGATTCAGTGTGCTAGTCGATACTATTAGATTTCACAAAAAAGCTATTCCAATTGTATATTAGAATCCGTATTGCAACTTTGTTTATTAGACATCCTGTCACTTCAAGTTCACTTCAACTATTGAACAATATAGTTGGCAAACGAAACTCAGATAATAACATCCAGATATGGCAGGTACAACATAGGATTCTCAGGGTACAGCGACAATAATCTTTGGCTTATTTCCAGAAATATTCTTATCTCAAAGACAAGACTTTGGCATGCAATGATTTTTTTAACGAAACGTTCTATAAACTTGGCAAGCAATGTTTCCAGGAAGCATTTTTATCTCGAAGGCTCTGACCGGAGTATAGGTGGATACAAGAGGCTAGCAACTCCAATAGTATATCGAGATAAGACTGTATTGGAATCTGTGTAGAGGATACGAGGGGTTCGCGACTCCAATAGTGCATCAAGATAGGGTTATACTGGGATCTGTGTAGGGGATATTACTCAAACTGCACATTTTTCAACTCGTAACCGTCTAGAGCTCATTCAGGACGTCGTCTTAAGTGATTAAAGAAACATCCTAAATCAAAAACTGCTAATTTGGTACGTATTCCACGTTGGGTGTTCGATTTAAGCTAAAACATGCATCTTAAGGGCTTTTAAAGCTAATGCTTACAAACATAGAATTGAAATTACCATATGAACACGCTAAAACAACTCGCGATAATAACCAGCCTTTTTCAAAGCGGGTCCCAATTTCACAGCGGGTCTAAATCTAGGCATGTCTAAGTTCCTTTATTACAAAGTGAATATTGAAATGTGGAAGTCCAAAATTAAGACACAGCAAGAATATATTTCAAAAAAGGTACTTTATTTTCACCATATTTGGTATTTACAGGTTTTGAAGTCGCCAATCATAGACAATGCAATAGCATGACTTAGTAAAGAGCGAAGAATTTCCCATGTATTTTCACCTTATTTCTCCAGTCCCATCAGATAGAACAAGTGGTCGTAGAAAGTTGAAGGAGATCTACTTGGGCAACATTGGGGGTAATACAACAACCTTCTCATAATGCCCTTGATAGTAGTTGGCACAAATACGGGCCTGCAACTTCTAATTTCAGTCACCATCCAGCCTCTGGTTGTCTTGCCCATTGTCTGACAATAAGTAAGAGTATTTTGCTAGAAATCTACCAAGACTGGTTGGATTGAAGCCAGCAATGGCTGTAAAAATCGTGATCGAGGGTTCAATCCCCCTAGAATATGAAGCCCTGACCGTGGCACAACAAATGATTCCTGAAGAGCAATCCGAATAGGAAGAAAGCAACGCTTTTGCTAGTACCGGTTCTGATAGAGTCACTTGCCGCTGATGGCAACCGAATGGTAGGTAATTCTCCTCTCTTTTGAGAGACGAGTGTTACCTATCTAAGCCAGGTCTGTAGCTAGCGGGTTAGGTTCTTGGGATGACGGAAAAAAATGGTGGACAGCTTGATACTATCCCAGAAGGCCCTCTTATGAAGAGAAAACAATAAAGAGATAGGCAAGCCCTATCTTAAAATACCACGTACGCGGGAGGATGCATTAACAAATATAATATATTTTTTTGTGAAGAGGACAATTAAACCCTTATGAGAACAAATCATTCAAAACTGCGAGCTACCGCCCCAAAAAAGAGATGAATCCCGGTCCACAAAACGCGCTCTCACCTATTTTTATATAAAAGTAGCGTATATATGCAAAAAGGGTTAAAAATCAAGGTTGTACCATTGTCAATAATAGATTTGTAACTGCAGTTTCATATGTAATTACCAGAAACACGTCATGTAACATTTAATGAGAATCTAATAAATAAATCAATTGATACATACAGGGAAATGTATACCCTGGGGAAGACTAAATCTGATTTTTCAAGCAAAATTATATGGAAGCTTGTTCAACTAGAGGAAATTTTTAAGAATATTTGCGGCACCACTACCGGTAATCTACGAAACTGATTTATCCAACTTAATCGCTTAGATACAGCTGAAAATCAATACGGAATGTTGATAATCTTTGTTTTGTCTCTTTTTTTGGAAGTATTATCCATTACTATATTTTATTTCTATTTATTTCGCAGTTTCTCCCTGGCAGTAACACATCTATAAAACCTAGGCTTTTAATATTTTCCTCATTATTTTTTTGTATGTCCCTTTTTTACAAAACAATAATCGCAAACTAATCCGCTTAACAAAGGGAAAAAATCCCCGTATAATTTCTTCAGAACTATCCATTTATAAGGTCACTTCCTTTAGTTCAATAACCTATTTCTTTCTTAAAAAAATATACAATGGAGGACCTGAGAGCCTCCGTCCATCTTATCCCTATATGAATCTCCTAGGCGAAAAAAGGAGGAATTAAAATTCAAGCCCCCTCCTCCTCCAAAAATCATGAATACACTACGGAGGATTGCTTATCCTTACCTCTTGGTAAATAATTATGATGCAGATACCCTTCTACTGATGATCTTTCTTCCACAATTCCAACTACATGTATAATAAAACCAATGTCATCAGTATCTTCGATTTCCTACTATCTACGCCTTCATTTGACATATAGTACAGGAAAATGAGCTCCAAAAAGAGGTCGACCCGAAACAAATTGCAACAGAAATGATTCTTACACCATCTTGTAGAGAAAAAAAACTGAACAACATATCCATTTTCGCATATTCTGAGTCGACGCAAAATAACGGTTTTTTGGCTTTTAATGCTATTTTTTTCGTTATTCGAATAAATATCGCAATTTTCGTGGACATCGGTTTTTCTTGAACGGAAGTATGATTCTAACCCAAAATAACATGGCGAGACCGAAAACGAAGTCGGATTTAGCGTAAGAAGCACCATACAAAAAGTAACTGTATTTTTTCGACTTTTTTCGCCTAAAAAATACAATTTTCGTTGTAGCCCAATTTTCTTGAATGAAAGTGTGGTTCTGACGTAGAATCACGAGCTGAGATCGAAAATAGAATCAAATAGTTTGTTCACTGAACCAGAAAAAAAAAATCGTAATCATTAATGAATGATCTACATTTTTTTAGAAAATAATTAGGGAAAGTGAATTACAAACCGAACTGGTTTTCAGTGGTCAGTATCGTAAATCACACTTAAAACACTCTTCGTATACAATTTAGGGTCAACCATAAGTGCTTGCTGCGTGGCATTCCAACCCGGTCTTGGAGTTTTCAGGTACCAGGAGGAATGCCAGAGGATTTCAAGGGTAGAGTTAACAACTGGTTGAAAATCTCTCAGACCTTCATATCTGATTCGCGAGAGTATGGAATCGTCTGATTTATGGTGCACAATGCGTATCTTTTGAGCATTTCTTATGTCATCGGCAGTGGGATTAATCCGAGGAATGCGTATTCTAGCAGAAGTTGACGCTGGTGTCACAGAGGCAATGATACCCATACCGTGGAAAGTATTGTTGCCATCGAGAGTGCAGATATCATGATCCACGTTGTCGGCAACGTGGTGAATAAACCCGCCAGGGAGAATTTCATCCAGATCCTCAACTGCGCTGATGGCTGAACATCTTTCGAATCGCCGAACTTCATAGTACGACGAACAGAATCCCATTGCGTTCAGAGTGTCGATGAGATATCGCGACGCAAAGTGATGATGCATCTGTACACCCAGACCTATTTGCAGAGGTGCAATTACAGCTTGTGGTCTAGCTGCTTGTATGATCGCATGACCAATACTAGCAATCTTGAGGTCTACGGTCTTCCCAACAAATATTTCCCGAAGAAAAAGTCTGAGGCTGTCAGGTACAAAGTTCACAGCTTCTGAAGTGGTTGACAGTTTTTCTAAAACGTCGTAGTCGTCTTTGTTTGTCTGTAGGCCTTTTATGTAGTTTTTCAACAGTTTCGCTGCAGCGCAAAGCAACTGTGCTTTTTCCTTCTCGGGATCTGCAGATCTTGCTTCCACATGATACTGATTTAAGATTGATGACGCAGTATCCGTGAAAGTCACTACATTCGACTTTCCGTCGACAGTCGAGATGAGAATTCTAGTACCGAAGTGCTCGAGAATCTTTTTCTTCATATAAACATTGCTGTAAGGTTCAACATCCACTTCAAGAGCGTCACGCATCTTTTGAACTACATCACTGACTGTTGTCTGTTCTTCGTCATTCCTTTCAAGAAACTGCATCGCTTTTATGAAAGCATCCGTTTTCACCTCGTCCTCTGGTCTGCCTGACCTTCTTCTCTTTTTCTCAGGCTCACAGTTCATGTTCTCGTATTTGAATGGAATCCCTCGGCTTGTCCGAAAGTTATTGCTGCAAAGCTGATGGTACACGGCATCAGCGGCATGAAGGTCTGGGACGGTGCATATCCTTCGGTAAACACTGACTGCCCAGTCATCATTTCTCAGTTCGCATGTTTCTTTAATTGTTTTGTCAAAGTCTATGGTCCGAACGCAGAAAACATCTGAGCCTTTCCGGTGTGAAGCTGAGAGGTCAACAGGGCAGCCACAAAACAAGCAACACTCGTTAAACCTGAACTGTGAAGTACTCGACCGCAACTCGCACTTGGCAGTGGAAATTTTAGCTAGCCACTCATCCTTTCGCCTTTGAGTGTCATTGTCAATGTTACGCCTGTGTGTATAATTTTTTCTGCATAACTCATGGACCTTCTGTCCGGCAGTGACCACAACGGTATCCCTTCGCATCTGACTAGATTGGTTAATTCCGGCAGCTCCTTTCTGTGTAATAATCCTGTAATGTGAGTCGTCTTCGACATTTCTTTTGCAGATTCTGCAGTGCTCCAACTGAGTAGACATCTCGCTATAAAAAAAAAAGAGTTATTAAGCAAAACATATCTGATCGAAATTTTAAGAGATTTCTTTTGTTCAGCCTTGTTGAAAGGTCCAGTAATAATGTCTCTAGGGATGTCAACGTCCCCAAAGTCTTCAAGACAACGGCTATAGGCAAGGCAATTACTTCATTGTTGCACATGGATACGTTATTGAGAGGGCTATGTTTGTTTGAACTTTACTTTCCAAGAAGACGAGGGATATTCAAATGAGCCTTACAGAGAATGTTGAGGAAAGTGTTGAACTAAATGAAAACACGTTATGTTTACACAGATTGTCAAAAGGGTGAAACACAGGAATAAGTAAGTATATTAATTGGGAAAATTCAGGGAATGATAAGGGATATGATCAAAAGACAATATTTGCATGCTACCAATACTACTTGAGCTACTACTATCATACTTCTCCATTTACAATACTGAGGGGAAAGTTGAACTAAATCCAAAGACGCTGTGTGCATGCACAGCGTCAAACTAGCCTAGCTCAAGAATTAATTGGGGTCTTAAGTTGGAACTTTCAGAGAATGCTTAAAGGGGAAATATCGTCTCATCAAAAGGCAATATGCGCACACTACTGCTAACGCTACTGTTAGTGCAACATTTACTACTACTACTTCTATTGCAACTACTTTTAAAGTTAACCTGTCGTGATGATGAGGTCACCTGCTGGTACAAGGTGTATTTCAGGGGACGATTGTCTTCTCAATTGATGTCGCTGTTAAAAAAAAACAAAAAAAAAATTAAAATGAAATTAAAAAAAAAATAATTTTACGCAAAGCATAAAATTACAAAAATTTATCCTTTAAACTTTTAAAGTATTAAGTTCCGAACCACCATTATAAAAACCGACTTCTTACCTGCGCTAATCATTCATCAGAACACTAGCAGATTCACCGGAAAGTATTACTCGACTGTTAGATGGCGGAATTTCGAATAAAATTTTTTCTCGGGGTAGATGGCGAATTTAAATAAAGGTTATGACTGTCACTGACCGGAACTAGTTTTCTACTCGACTTTCTGGCATTACTTGAGGTCTTCGTCTAATTGATTTCTCAGTGAAATCTTGGGAATAAACTTTGAAATCTTTAAAACACTGAGTGATGAATGTGACGATTTTCATTTTTATTGCATTACGTAGCCTTCGAAGTGTCTTATACTAGTGCCTAGTTCAGGTATTTTTACGAACAACCGATCATTTGTTGAATAACAAGTGCCGATTGATTGTCTTTACAAAAATTACCGCAACGCATATTGATGATAGTGAAACTTTTTTGTTTTGTACCAGACACCCAATCGGACTTCATTTTCTGTCTCAGCTTGTCATTCTGCATCAGAATCATACTTCATTTCAAGAAAAACGGTCGGATACTAAAATTATATTTTTTTCCGGAAAACGTAAAAAAAATCGCATTAAAAGCCAAAAAACCGTTATTTTGCGTCGACTCAGAATATGCAAAAATGGATATGTTGTTCAGTTTTTTTTTCTCTACAAGATGGTGTAAGAATCATTTCTGTTGCAATTTGTTTCGGGTCAAACCTCCATTTGCCTGTACTAATATATTTTCAAAGGGGTTAGCTGTATAAGCTATTTGAAATTCGTCTTCCATATGATTTGCACGAACTACAATTAGTCGAAATGTTTTTAAAAGTTTATTCGATAACAAATAAATAAAATTGTAAATAATTGTATAATCGATATTAGATCCCAAAACCGAAACAAATTTTTATACAAATTTATAGTATAAAATTTTTTCTTTATCATAAACAAAACATTTACAAGACAAATATAGAAAATGGCACATAAAAACTTTAAACAATACACTCCAACAGAACACTCAAATAAATCCCATACCGAACAGATTACTTTTCTGATTAACACTCGTATTTAGACTTGGCATTCCAAGTGTTAAAATCACTCTAATGATGACAAGGTTTGTTTCACTAAAATGACCTGGGTCAGTCTCACAACTATCATAGAGGCGGAAAAAGAAATAGAGGTCAGATTCTCGCTATTTGGTATCATTTATTCTATTTTTCCATAGCAAAAATTCCATTGTAAAAACAGAGAGAATCAAGGTTAACAGCAAAATCAACGAAATTTTACAGAGCCTGGCCTATTTCTTTTTTCCACCTCTATGACAAAGGCTTCCATAGATACATCTTCAAGAAAGTAGGTCAATTGTAACTGAAAACACTGTGCGTAACGTCAACAAGATACCTTAGTAGGATTTAATTTAGTGGTAAAAATTAAAACGGCGCAAAATTGATCAGGGAAAACTATTTAGCCAACAAATATTCACTCAAAATTGAAACCCAGAGTAATCCTCACTTAATCCTCACAAATGTCCCTTTTTAAAATAAAAATAAAATAAAAAGGGACATTTGTTCCGTTTTTAAAATAAAAAAAATAGAAAGGGACATTTGTTCCCTTTTTAAAATAAAAAATTAAATAAAAAGGGACATTTGTTCCCTTTTTAAAATAAACAATAAATAAAAAGGGACATTTGTTCCCTTTTTAAAATAAAAATAAAATAAAAAGCGGCATTTGTTCCCTTTTTAAAATAAAAAATAAAATAAAAAGGGACATTTGTTCATCGAAAATTTTTTCTTATCGACCAATTTACCACCCTTGAAAAAAAAAAAATCACGAGTCTTAGCGGCGAATAGTTGTTCACCTATAGTTCAAGCCAGGACATAGCAAAATTAACAGCCTAAAAATATCCTATAATACATTCGGGTGTTGATCAAACCACACTTAGTAGATGTCAAACAGTTTTTGTAGAAGTAGCAGCCTCGTGAAAAAACTAAACATAAAGCATAAGGCAGTAAAATCCTCCTTTCTCGAGGTCAAACCCGGCATTTTTCAGAAATTATTATGAAAATTTCAGTAGGAATATCTTGATAGACATTAAAATAATCGTTATAATTTCTTTTCGTCATCCAAACGCGAACAAAATGCGTAACTTAGAAAACTAAAAACATATTATCTGGACCGTCCGTAGAGGGAGAAAAGGACTAAATCCAATTAGTCCATCACTAAGAATTAAATCACAAAAATTGCCAATCCAAGATCAATACCCCTCAACTAATGATGGAAAATCCTGTCCTAAGAGGGACTCGAACTCACGACCTCCTGCATGGTAGGTAAGCATCCTACTAGTGGAACATGACGACAAGTTCTGAGAACAAGACATGCAACTATGTGACAACAACAAAGACTCCTCATTATAAAAGTGTCTTACTGCAACTTTGTCGCTCATTTTATCATGAAAACTTCGACACACATTTATAGAATTATAATATCGCTGATATATCCACAGTACTAAAATTTTCCCAAAATAATTCCCATCCACCCACTCCCAAACCATGAAAAATGAAAACTAAATATTTCGATTTTATATGCAAATCTTTATAACAAAACGGAATAATAAGATCACAATAATATAAAGGTCTCAGACAAAGTTTAGGCAATTGAAAAACAATCCGACAGCATCAACATAGAGTAATGGTTTCAATCAAGCTATAATTGTGCCGTTCAGAAGACTTAACTCACTAGATCCTAAGCGGTCTAAATCAACCTTGACATTTTATTGTTATTGTTGTTTAGTTTTTAGCATCAAACCACTTGATTTACTCTTATCACAAATATTCTCTAAGAATAAAGATTAATAAATATCTTCTAAGCAATCCTTAGAATCCATTTTTTCCTAAGGATTAATACCAAAACGGAAAAACTTCCTCGTCATCGGATGCAAAATTATTTTATTAGAAACCAGTTTGACTCAGTTAATTTTAACATTTATCCCAGCACAGGCACGTAACACAAATTTTCCACAATTTTTTTTTTTTCAGGAGAAGGGGAGCAATCATTAAACAAAAGAGGGGTTGAGCCAAAATACCACCCTACGTGAATTTTCTATACCCAAACACCTAATGATGGATATTTGTTTTGATAGGTTTATGAAAATCTAGAACAGCAAAGCGACTTCTTTCAAATTTTCTACATTCAACGGACTTTTATCAATTTGGCTTCTGAACGGCTCAGCTACACTTATTTTGAAATGAAAATTTCGCTTAAGCAGAGTAAAAATTGTTGGATGATATTATGCAGAAAGTCTCTAATGAGCCTTTAACTGAGATATATCAACTCGAAATAAAAATGAACATTACCGTTTGCTTCTTTCACACGAAAAGCTGTAATAAACATTTAAAATAATATTTAATTTAAAAATATAGAAATTCAATTAAATTTAATAAACTACAATAAATATAAGTTGCCTTTGGTACAATCAACAATAATAAGGCAGGTATTATGTTTTCTGTATGACTAAAACCTCACTTTAGGAGCCAGGTTTTAACTAGAAATGTTTTACTTTTGTAGGCTGGATTTCTTCTGCATAGCAACATACAGTAGCTATAACTCAACTGAATTAACATACATCTACAATCATAAAATACTCAAACCATAAAACAGTTATTTTGATTAGCAACAGAAGAGTGAGTAGTAAAAAGGAAAAGAATAAATACTAAAAACAAACTATAAAATAATTTTGGGGTCCGGAACTGACGCTCCAACGGTTTTGTGTGGCAAGATTGTTCCCCCATTTACATAAACCTCATCTTTGACAGTGACATCTTCGCCAAGAACGGACACATTCTCCATTCGCACCTAGGAAATGAAAAACAAGGTCTACAGATTGTATTTCTAGACTGATTATACAACTAATTACAGCCAATAATGGTAGACTAATACCTAATTATTTTTTTAATTGCTTTCACTGATTGATAATTAAATAACGGAAACGTTTTTGTTAGTAAATTATTGCTAGTAAGTGTTAATGAAGTATTGGTGATTACTGTTCGAAATAGACTTATGCTGGTGAAATGAACATTCATATACTGACAGATCTTGAAAAAATACTAAATGGTCCAACACTCATCCTGAAAAATTAATTATATACTTATAAATTATAAATTAATTATATATATTATTAATTAGTAGATTATATACTTAATTACTTTTTCAATTACCTTCACTAATTGACAATTGAAGACCGGAATTGCTTTTGTTAGTGAATTATTATTAGTAAATGTCAATTAATTATTGCTGATTACCAGTCGAAATGGACTCATACTGGTGACAAAAAAATTCGTATACTAACAGATCTTGAAAAAGTAATGAAGTCTAAATGGTCAAACTCTAACCCGAAAAGTTTTAGAAAAAAAAACTAAATAAAATATTGGTCATTCATATTAAGAGAAAAAACAAGCAGTGAACAATCACAATTTGAAATTATCAGGTTAAAAAAAATATATAGCACCTTAGGGTAAATATGTTCCATGTAAAATGGAACACCAAAAACAGGGTCATCTAAATTGAACACAGAACAATAGGCATGTACAAAGAAATTCCTTGGAGTGGGAGGGGTAAGGCACCCTAAAAATTGGCTTATTGCAGGCAGAGCATACGAAATTGTGACAGAAAAAGTAAAATCTCAAAACTCCAGAAGGGGGCAAGAATTACAAGCTTGATCTAGAATTTGCTTAATATTTGGGGTAGGGTTTTCTTTCCTTTAAATTTTCTTCCTTAACGGAAAATTTCAAAATTTTCGAAAGAACAGTTTCAAACTATCATAGAGCTCGAACTCTATGATAAAAGATGAAAACTCGTGCCTAAAAGATGAAAAAAAGAAAAAAAATCAAGAAATGTCTTTAAAATATTCTTTCACCATTGTAGAGGCATATTGAAAGAGGGCTCGATTTAAGCAGGCTATGACCAACTAAAATTTGGATTTATTAGGTCAAAACGGGAATAGATGATAAATTATGAGTGTCTCAAAAACGTATGATAAATTTATGTCTCCTGTTCAACTGTAACAAATCGAAAAAGGATGCGGTTTCTCATGTGTCACCAACTGATTATAATCATAATGAATAAACATCACAATAAATAATAACCATAGTAAATAATAAATAAATTATTTAAGCTTGTTATTTATAAGATAGAATAAAAACAGACGAAGTGATAGAAATAAATAGATAAATTAAAATTCAATAAAAATGAAAAGAAATATTAAAAAGATAAATCAATTGAACAGTAAAAAATAAACAGCAAGATTGTTAACTACATTAGTAAAATAAGCAAGAACTAAAAAGTAGTAGTTACAAAACAAAACCGAAAAAAATCCATTTTCTTTTATCTTTTTCTATATTTAAAGTTTAGTTACTTTTTTTTAAGTTTAATTGATTGGATGATTTATTTAGCCATTGGAAAAATGAACAAAAGAAAAATATAAAAATAAACAGTAAGCAATAACCAGAATGTTAATAGTAAAATAAGTAAACGAATTTAAGCACAACTAAACTTAAACAACGTGGACAAAAGCCTCCTTGCCTTTCCATTGCATGGAGATGAAAGAAAAATTTCTATTTATGCGGGGCTCCCACGGCGTCAAAAAAGTTAATAAAGCTGTCCACAAAGTTATTAAACCCTTTTCCTCGACTTTATTGCTGTTGGAAAAAAGTCGAACTTTATCTAACTTTTTCAAGACAGTCCGCAAGGTTCAGCCAATAGCAGAAGACTTGTGGAAAATTTCAAATAAACCAAACATAAATAAGTGTCTACATATATAATAGTGTATGTATACTGGTAGGGCTTAACAAAAAAAAATTATCGAAGCCTTAGTTATTACAAAAAAAATGCTTAAGAAGATGGTTTTCTCGGCTCCACGTCTAATTAATTCAGTTATTTGCTACGAAAAATTGCTGTAAAGTCAAAAATGTGAAATTATTGGGTACGCGGGACAAACTTTATAGCGTGCAATTTCATGAAACACTTTATTAACTTTACTGACATCGTGGGAGCCCCGCAAAAAAGAAGGAAATTTTGTGAAATGGGGAATCTCAAGACAGACAGTAAGTAAAACAAAGCCAAATATCAAAATTAAATATTTCGTCAACGAATCCATTGGTCGTCAACAGCAGAAAAAAACAACTTTTTTTAGGTCGGGAGGGGGTGAAAAGATAGCTTGAAGGATAAGTATAATATATCACGTATTTAAAACTCTAAAAGAGACTCTCAAAGCTGCCATATACTTCAACATTATTTGTTGTCTTTGTAAATTCTCAAAGTCCCCGAAAATTTTTTCGGCTGTTTTGGTTGTTACTCTTATTTGATAGGAAACGTGTAGAATAATCTTAACAGATACGCCTTTCAATATAATCATTTGAAATTAATTCATCACTAAACAGAATTCAATTAAACAATTCAAGAAGCGTATACAGGGGCGCAGCTTGGGTTTTGAGTTTGTGTGTGTGTGGGGGGGGGGGTACAAAGAATTTGCTGACAAAATCGTCCAGTGTGCCGATGATTCCTGACACATAAGCTAAATTAAACCAAAACATTAGCTAAATTCCAATGTGTCAGCGCAATGTGCCGAAACCTTTAGAACTTAGGGGATCCCCTTCCCCTTAGCTGCGCCACTGATTGTATATACGAGTATAATGTAAAATGTATACACTGTATACACTATATACACTGTAAAGAAGTTCAACTTCAATGCACTGAAAAATCTAGGAATTCAATTCAAAAGAGGGTTAAATACAGAAGAGTAAATTTAGGAAGATATGCTGCAAACTATTGCTACTACTAACAACGCATCACGGTACAAAGCAATTTGCAAAAACTGTATGGAAAAGCTAAGGAAACCCTGGAAAATATCAAAATCTGAAGAGATTAAGGATAAAGGCAGCAATGCTTTGGGATCATGCTTATAAGCTTGATTACTTTAGAGAATTTTCTTAAGTAACATTCTCTTAAGCATGTTGAATCAATAATAATAATCAATATTAATGATTAAAATTACTAATTAATTAGTATTAAAATTATTATTCCTCAGTAATAATAATAAACAATAAATTCCAATATTGGTTTCATGCTTAATGTGCAACTTATATGCTTAATATATTAGACGCCTGATAATAGTTTTATAGTTAATATACGTCATTATTTCTACAACTACTGACAACTCATTGCAAGTAAATAGGACCCCCTAAACAGGGGGGGGGTCTTTACCTGATGCTTAGTTGATAGACTGAAGTCTAGTATTTGACGGGAAAAAAACTTGTCATTTTTTTGATTTTTTTCGAGTTTTCTAGTTTTATTATCATTTTATTTAACATTACATCCTTATAATTAGTGAATATACTCATCAATGTAACAGTTAAGATTTAATCAACGGCTTCGACAAAAAAAAAACTTTAAAAAAGCGGATTTGGTCAGTTTAGATTTCGAAATGCTATTGTGTCAGTAAACGTCTGATTTTGATATACAGACTATGGAAATTGAGGCAGTTTGTACTGAAACTACTGAAACAAATGGTTGTAATAAGTCAAAGTTTGGAGCAAAAATAATATGAAAGACTGTGAACACCATGTTTTTTTTTTTTTTTTTTTTTTTTTTTTTTTTTTTTTTTTTTTTTTTGTAAAGAGAACAGCTTTTTAAGACATCTTAACTCTAAGGGTAGCAGATTAAAGCCTACATTTTATTTTTCTTATAAAACACGCATAGTAAAAGCATTGGGTTGTACGTCTCAAGAGACTTTTTTTCATGAAATTTAGTGGACAAGTTTCCTTCTACTGACTTAGAAATTATGAATTTAAAAAGCGAAACGTAGAATTTTATTTAATAAGAGGGAAAAGATCTACTTTTAATAACTTCGAAGTTACTTATCAGAAATAATTTCCATTTGACGATATCTTTCAAATTAGGACCCCTTGTCAAATCATTTTTATATAGATTTATTTTTAATAAGCCACAACTTAATAAAAGCACACATACTTTGAATTAATGTCATAAAAGGTCTATTCATTGTTTATACAATCAAAAAGCCGAATGGAAGAAAAAATTTAAGAAAAAGATTTTAGAATTTCAATTCTCTTCAGGCAACCCCTCTCCCTTCATAAAGCTAGAGGGTTCAAACTTTTTTTTTATCTAAGAGAAACTGTATATACAATTTTAAGAGAGGAAGAGAATGGTTTTAAGATAAGATGCAGTGACAAAATGTTCACTCTTTGATTAATAATTGAGAAAGGCCTGAATCATCACTCCCCTTTAGCCCCCAGTTTATAGATTATGGACAGGCAATGAATTGAAAAGCTGATCGACTTTCAAGCAGATAGAAAGGCTCTGGGAAAGAATCTGGAGAAAGGCTCTGGGAAAGGCTCTGGATATAGGCTCCTTTTCTCGTATGGTAAATCAGACAAGTACATTAAGGTGATCAGTACTTTATACAAAAATAATATTGCTGTGGTTAAGGTAGGAAGTGATGTTAGTAGTAGGCTCGGTGTGGATTCCGGAGTTAAGCAGGGTTGTTTCCTATCCCAGGTCATTCGGATTATTTTGATGGACTTTGTCCTAAAGAACACGGCATAGGCTATGAGAAAGCATGGAATGAAATGGGAAGGTAAAACTATCCTGGATACAGATTGCTTCCAATGCTTTAAGAGTCCTAATGAAAATGTTTGTGAAATGAATGAATTGTTGGAGGTTTTGAGGGTTCAGAGCGCAAAAATAGGTTAGAAAACTTGTGTTAAGAAGACTACGTAACCTAGAATAGGAGAAAATGAGGGTAAAGGGGAACACTAGGTGACGAGAAAATCGATCAAGTGGGTAGCTTCAGATACCTGGGTAATATTATTAGTGAAGATGGTGGGTGCAGGGAAGATGCGAAAAATAGAATAGGCAAGGCGCTTTTTTCGCAGTGAAAAAGTTTAGAAAAAAAAAGTCTACAAAGTAAGATTAGAGTATTGGAAGCCATGGTCTTGACAGTGGTCAAGCATGGCTCTGAAAAATGGGGACGTGGAAAAGCCGGGCAAAATGCGTTAAGTGTTTTCTAAAAGGAATGTCTAAGGATAGTTTTAGGTACACATTTGACTAACCATAGATAAACAGCAAGCTTACGAAAAACCTATTTTGACCCTACTTTCTATAATAAAATAATAAAATAAATAAAGGTTATAATATAATAAAATAAAAAATAATATAATAATAAAAGGGTTATAATAAAATAAAGGTTAAGAGGGTTAGGTCAAGATTAACGGATGAAGGAAGATTTATTGCCAAAGACTGTACTCTTTGGCCAACCATCTGGGGTGAAATGAAAATCAAGTCGCCCCCATTAGGGTAGGGAGAGGTCCTGAAAACGGTTTGAGGGAAATTGGAACTACACGAGAGGGGGTAGAGAGGGAAGCTCTGAATATATTGTGTGAATTAGGAGCTTACGCAGCTGTGTTGGCTTCAAGGAGCTTGATTCTGTTGTGAGTTCTTAGCAGTAGTTGTAGTAGTATATATTTCAAACAGCGTATAGGAAATTAACACTTCCAAGAAATTAAAAGAACTCTCACCCATCGGCCGATAGAACATCGCCATCCAATAATACAGCTTTCAATTAGTGAATGTGACAGAACTCGAGTGGCTTTTAGAATTGTCGTTCGTTTAATTCGAACGCCGTCGCCGATTTCCACATAGGGACCAATAACTACATTTGGGCCAATTCGACAGTTTGCTCCAATCTTAGCGGATGGATCCTAAGAAATAGAGGAGTTTATTGTAAAGTAGGTTTTTGGAATTCAGCTACAAGTACATGTTTTCATAAAAGGAAACATCGATTCTCGGCAAATGTTTTCACACAACTAATTTTTCTCTCTTTTTTTAGCATTTAAGTAACGATGTCGATTTAAAAAAGTAGGCCTATAATACGTTTTGTTTTTTTTATATGGGTGGTTCAGAAACATAGCTGGTTTGTCCGACAAAATAAAATGATTTATGTCATAACTTTCACAGATTAATGTAATGCCAACAAATAAGGTCGGCTTCAGACAATTTTGGAAATCTCTTCTTATCATAGAAAAAACGAATTTTTTTCAGCAAACCAAGTGTTTAAGACACACTTCGCAGCAAAATATTTACGAAAAGTGTTCAGTATGTCTTAGTTCTTTGAATAGTTCCATTTCCATAACACTGGCAAAATAAACTTATACTTCGTTATACTTTGATATGGAACAATCTTCCTGAAGAAGCTATCCCTAAAAGTTTCTCTGTTAACTCTTTCAAACTCTTTTCTCGATAAAAGACTTGCAGCAAATGAGATATTTCATTATACCTTGTGCCACTAATTTAAGAATAAAAAAAAAAACATTTTGTTTCAATTTTTAGGACCAAGCATTTAATACGGGCACGTTAAATTCATCCATTACCAAGGTCATCATCAACCGTATTACTAACCCAATTAACTATATAATAACAGTGTTAGCTATAGTCGAGGTCCATATTACAGAAAGGGTAAATAATGATTATGGTTACCAGACATGGGGACCACAGACTACCTATCGACAGGTATCATACGGCCCGCATGCCGCACGTATGACATGCCCAGCACAGTGGGGCTGATAAATAGACTAACTTATTAACTAACTGGTATCTAAGGTAGACCACAATAGCCAAGGTTTTAGTACCCTTCTGTTTCATTATAACTAATTTATTTATTAACGTATTACCCAAACATACAAAAAGAGCGGAACAAAAAAAAGAGAAATATACATAACCCTAAAAAAATCGGATGGCACGTTAGGAAGGGATAAACTCGCATACGCCATTCCTGACAGTTCTTATGCATTATCTCTAACTTTGTGACAATATTGGACACACGTAAATTACTCATAACAAACCTTATCATAAAAAAAACGAATTCTTTTCAGAGATCAAGGGTGCTTCTGCAACCTTTTTTAAAATTAACAAAACTGGTGGTGGAAAATACTGGTCCAAGGTGGAAAACAAAGAAGAAACTTAAAAAATGAAAAATAATCTAATTAGTTTCTATTTAAATTACCATTCTTTTTTATTTTACTTTCAGTTTTCGTGTTTTACTGTCTCCGCTTCATGCCTTAATTCTCTTGTTCTGGGATATTTAATATAGTAGTAGAAGCAAGTTTAAAGTTTTTCTCTTCAGAAATATGTTTTGAGTTGGTTTTTTCTGCAAGTTTAAAAGAGAGCAATATAAATCAGAGGATATTTCATTCACATAACACCTTCACGGAATAGCCACCCAAATCCTTAATGTTTGGCAAATTAAATATAGAATTTCAAATGTGATTTTCTCAACTGTAGACTCATTTGAGCTATTGACTGTAAGCAAATTACACTGAACTCTTTATATCTTGTTGGCGAAGGAAAATAATAATATATTGATTAATTAAGCCTGAATTATAATTTTTTTTTGGCGGAAACTTTATGATTTACAATTTCTATGATTCTTCATTCATTCACTTGGCGTCGGATATGAAAAAGCATATTTGGACAACAAAGATCACTCTTTCGATCACTGATTTGAAAATCTTACATTCTCTCTTATTTAGACAACTCACGCAGCGTTTTGGTTGGGGGAGGGGTTACAATTCAGGGGTGAGAGGGTATACGAAAAATGTGATTACAAATGGGTGGCATATTGTTAATCATTTAGTCATCTTTATTTTAAACATTAATTGGTCCAACATAAATCAGTACAGTCTTACCCTTATTAAATAAAAAAACAAGTTTTTTTAACTGAAAGTAAGGAGCGACATTAAAACTTAAAACAAACAAAAATATAACCATATATGAAAGGGACTGTCCCCTCTTCAACGCCTTGCTCTTTACGCTAAAGTGCTTTTATTGTTTAAAAAAATTAAGATGTGAGACAGAGTCAAACTTTAACGTAAAGAGCGAGGCGTTGAGGAGGGGACAGCCCCTTTCATATACGGAATAATTTCTGTTCGTTTTAAGTTTTAATGTCGCTCCTTACTATCAGTTAAAAAGACTTGTTTTTTTTTATTGAATCACTGAACGTTTTTGAATTAATGTAGCTTTGATTTCGGCTCATCGTACATGAATAATTAATACGAAATTCGCACATTAATTTTACTTTTTTTTGGCTAAATGGCCTTCTCGAAAATTTGTTCTGACGTAACAGCGAACTTCTATATTCGTATATTTTTATTACGTATATTAGGGAGTTCGCCCCCTAGTCAGTTGAAAAAAAATTGTTTTTTTTAATTTAATTTCTGATCCTTTTTTTAAATAATGCTAGAAAATCAGGCACCCCCTTCATAGCAAAGTCGCTTCCCCCATGGAAAATCCTCCTACGAGCGTGGGAGGGGGCTTAGTTGCCTTCATTTTTTTTTGGTCACATAAAAAGGACACTGGAACTTTTAATTTCCGTTCGAATGAGCCCTCCCGCGATATTCTAGGACCACTGAGTCGATACGATCACCCCTGGGGAGAAAAAAACAAATAAACACGCATCCGTGATCTTTCTTCTAGCAAAAAGTAAAAATTCCACGTTGTGATTTTCATTGAAGTTCTATGACTTTTAGGGGTGTTTTCCCCTTTTTTCGAAAATAAGGCGAATTTTCTCGGGTACGTAACTTTTGATGGGTAAGACTAAACTTGATGAAACTTATTTATTTGAAATCAGCATAGAAATCTGATTCTTTTGATGTATCTATTGGTATTAAAATTCCGTTTTTTAGAGTTTCGGTTACTATTGAGCCGGGTCGCTCCTTACTTACAGTTCGTTACCATCAACTGTTTGATATAGCTGCTCTGTTAATATATTGTGAAGGAGAATTCAAAGATGCTATTGACAAAGATGGCTCCTTGCTTACCATTGCTTATCTTGCTTACCATAGGTACCATCATACCATCAAATGTTTGATGCCAATTACATCTGAGAAGAGACACTAAATTGTCCTAAGCCATTACGTGTACACAGAGGGGGAAGAGACCTTCCTTTTACTCAGCACTTACTTCTCAGTCATGAACAAATAAACAACAAAGAGCCTCCGAGACTCTTTCGACAACCACAACATAATATCACTTCTGTCAAATTTGAATGTAAAAAATTTGGTAATTATCCTTTTCACCAATAGGAGAGACTAGAACTTAGACAAATTTCTCATCAAAGTTCTTCCTTTTTTGATCAGAGGAGGGAGAAGTTTGAAGTTCGAGAGGAGGGAGAAGTCATAAGATTTGGAGAGCAAAACGCTCATTGCTCAGAAGAACTTAGTGGTCTGCTGCACGTTCGTCAAGGGAATTAAGTGTACTAGTAGTTTGATTTCACAAACAAAAATGTCTATTTTAAAAAGGAATTCCGACTCTTGTTACTTTTAAAGCTAAGTCTTTAAAAAGCCTCTGAATATATTTTTGAAATGAACTGAAGGCTGTAGATGATCGAACAATTCAGATGACATTTCCGAATTTGGCATCAAAAGTTACATTACAGATCATAGATTTATTCCACTCATTAACCTACGATCTTTTGGGTCCATACTTGTATTCAGGACTGCCAGTCCTTGTGATTTCCTCACAAGTACATCTTAACTAGTTGCTTAGTAATAGCTCAAAGTTACGTACAGACAAATAATTAATTTCTTTTCTCGTGCGTTAGTTTAATCGAAGCTTGTTTTTACTTCTCTCTTTTTAGTTTTTTAAATATATGAAACATTACCCTCATAAATCATACTAAGCATATTTATTATTACTACTAAGTAACCTGGGATTTTTCATGTGTGAAAAATATCCGAAGATTCAATCTTTGGATATTGTCTAGTTCTCGGTGGCAGTGTTGACTTACACATTACTCAGTTGACTTACATATGTCAACTGAGTCATTCAACACGCCGCAAATTTTCTAAGACTACACACCCAAACTAAGAAAAGAGGCGAAAAGAAAAAGAAAATACCTACCACAAGCACATTGCCAACAAAAGAAGGGCCAGTAGCTAGTGCTTGACTATTTTTTTGTTTGAGCGAATTCAAGTAAAGGCACATTCCAGCTAAGTAATCCTTTGGTTGACCAACGTCCATCCAAAATCCATTAAGTTCATGAGCAATCAACTCTCCTTCACTGGCCATGTTTGGGAAAACCTCTTTTTCAATACTCATTGGACGAAGCTAAAAATTAAGAATTTTATTTAGCAATTTTCCTGCAGACACATACAATAGGGCAGAAGTTCTAGGGAAGGGCACCCGCTCTCTAGGAAACAAGCTTAAAATCAACGAGCCTAGACATTCACGCCTATACAAACAGGACAAACATGAAATTTTCAGGCATTTTCCGGGATCGATCTTTCAGATAATCCCAGAAAGTTTCATTTATCTGACTCCCCTACTTTCTTTAACATGCCAAGAAAGCTTGTCCAGAAAGCAATTTTTCCTCTGTTAACTTTTTTGCAGAACCCTCCTCCTTAAAAAAAAAAAAAAAAAAAAAAAAAAAAAAAAAAAAAAAAATTAATCCAACGTGACAAGTTTGAACGATTTAAACAGTTCTAAAACCAGTTTCCGGTAACGGTTTTACGATCCAATTTGCATCTATGAGTTATACTAATTTTCCCGCTATTAGGATTGTCCTTATTATCTATTCATATCTCACTTGTTATTCTTTATTCATCTCATCGCTTTTGTGTTTTGTATGAAGTATGATACCATCGTGTCTTTTTTTGGCCGCAGTGGTAGTATATCTTCCCTTCATCCTCTTTTTTTACCTACCTCATCGTTGCTCCCAAATCACCTGTCCCGTTTTTCCTTTTCTTTAGGGTGCTTTTCTCTGTCTCCTTTTTTCCTATAAACCTTATTTAATAAAAGATTTAAAGCCGAACTGGCCAGCCATGATAGAAAACACAAAAAATATAAATACGACAAACGGGTCTATGGCCAGTAAATGAAAACGAAGAAAAAAAAACGAATATTTCGCCCGTATCTAACAAAGCGTCTTCAGCGTAGTGAAAAAAATAAACTCAAACTAAAAAATATACATAAAACTAAAATAGACTCACCTAAAAATATAATATACAACTGCTTAGCATTTACAATTTGAAGCTACCTTTGTGAAACCACATCACAAAAGTAACGGGATTAAACATTTTAAAATAAAATATGAACAAGGAATAAGTTATTGGGACATAGCAAAGCTTTTGATGCTGCTATTCGCTTAGGTTTATTATTTGAATTATTTGAAAAAAACTACGTTTTCTAAAGAGTTAAAGAGGCTGAGTTACAAGGTCGAACCTTAAAACGTACAGGGATTAGGAGGCACAGTTGGGGGGCTACCACCCCCAAACCCCCGCTTTCGCAGCCTTTAAATATAAAAAAAAATTTCTTTAAACTGAAAGTAAGGAGCGACATTAAAACTTAAAAAGAACAGAAATTATTCCGTATATGAAAGAGGCTGTGCCCTCCTCAACGCCTCGCTCTTTACGCTAAAGTTTGACTTTCTCACAACTCTTTTTTTAAACAATAAAAACTTTAGCGTAAAGAGCGAGGCGTTGAGGAGGGCACAGCCTCTTTCATATACGGAATAATTTCTGTTCTTTTTAAGTTTTAATGTCGCTCCTTACTTTCAGTTTAAAGAAATTTTTTTTTATATTTAAAGGCTGCGAAAGCGGGGGGTTTGGGGGTGGTAGCCCCCAACTGTGCCTCCTAATCCCTGTACGTTTTAAGGTTCGACCTTGTAACTCAGCCTCTTTAACTCTTTAGAAAACGTAGTTTTTTTCAAATAATTTCTGCACGTTTTTGTACAGTTTATTACTTATTATTGCTTGACTAACTGTTAGCTGATCGTGTCAGGAGTTAAAGATGGGGGCTGCCGCCCCCAAACCCCCCGCTCTTGAACATTCTTGTGTTAAGGCTTTTAATTCCTGAATACTCAAATCACGTCGTACAGGGTGCCTCCTAATCCCTGTACGTTTTAAGGTTCGAACTTGTGACTCAGCCTCTTTAACAGCCCCCCAACTGTGCCTCCTAATCCCT
This sequence comes from Artemia sp. Qi Xiang Cuo, assembly GCF_049724085.1. Taxonomy (NCBI): domain Eukaryota; kingdom Metazoa; phylum Arthropoda; class Branchiopoda; order Anostraca; family Artemiidae; genus Artemia; species Artemia sp. Qi Xiang Cuo. The sequence goes on along the minus strand of NC_142814.1, from coordinate 33,452,220 downwards.
GTACGTTTTAAGGGTCGACCTTGTAACTCAGCCTCTTTAACTCTTTAGAAAACGTAATTTTTTTCAAATAATTTAAAAAAGAAACTGAGTTTCTTTTCAAAGTATATAAAAAAGTTGCTCTGATGGTGAATCGAACCCGAGTTTTCCGCATGAAAGTCTGAATCTCAGCCGCTGGACTATAAAAACACAAAAGTAATTGTTGTTTAGCAAATAGAAGGTATTTTCGACGCAAGCAAATTCCCAAAAATATTGATATGTGGTTTTTGGAAAACAGGGAAGGAGTGATCAGATTGAGCTGAAATTTCGACGATAAGCTCCCAGGCCCCAGGAAAGCTTATCCTCTAAATTTCAACCCGATCAGACCACGGGACAGGGGGGGGGGGGGGGGGAAAAATTAACATGGGCTAATATAGGAAAACGAGGTTTTTCGTAAATGTAAATTCGGGGGATAATTTTTTCGGTCTGAAAATATCAAAAGGCCCTAACAGGTCGAATTCTGCTTCGAATGAGTCCTCATTCAACCGGATCCGGTGCCAACTGTGGCCTGTAGGCGTGGCTAAGAAAAAAAAAAGAGATGAATTTTAAGTGGCTATATTTGGTTTTTTGAAAACAGGGAAGGAGTGATCGGATTGAGCTGAAATTTCGAGGATAAGCTCCCGGGCCCTAGGAAAGCTTAACCTCTAAATTTCAGCCCAATCGGACAACGTTAACGGGGGGCTGTGGTGGGAGGGTCCAAACTTCCGGCCCAGTTTACCCCATGAAGATAAAGTCGGAGGAGGATGAAATTTTGCAAGTTTCTTAGTTTGAGCTTGGGCTACAAAATGCAATTACCGCCGTCTCTCTGCGACCTCTAGGACCTGAAATCGCTTAACATTGTGGTGGGTCGCCTCTTTATAGAGGCACAAGTGTGCCTCCTTGACTAATCCCTGGGACATTTTGCAATACTTTATTTTTATTTTTAAATATAGGTTCATTTTTTAAAACAATATGATTAATAGGATCAATAGTTATCTACCCAGTATCTCTATTAATTGATAAACCTGCAAAAATGTGTTTTTTATTTCTAACGCTTCAAGAGCCAATTGAGTTAAACCTTTATAATTGGAAATGGCTGTTGCCTCCTTGAACTGCACAAAATGGTCGAAATTAAAAAATATATGTTCTGCTAAGGCTGAAGTGAAACTTTCTGGAAATTTTTTAAATTTTAGAGCATTATCTATTGAATTCCGGTGCTCAATAGAATATATATATATATATATATATATATATATATATATATATATATATATATATATATATATATATATATATATATATATATATATATATATATATATATATATATATATATATATATATATATATATATATATATATATATATATATATATATATATATATATATATATATATATATATATATATATATATATATATATATATATATATATATATATATATATATATTTGAAGATCGCATTTTTGAAATAAACAACCAAGCCCAATTAATACCTTCAAAACCCGTGTTAGCTAACAATTCTGTTTCAGCGAAATAACAGTTTATTAATGGCAACTGGGACTACAAAGAAGCCTTAAATGTTACCAAATGTATTGTACTGGAGCAGACAAAACATGTGTTGGCTCCTGACATTTCCAAAGTGATATTTTAATCTTTTTTTACACAAAGAAACTTAAATCAAAGCTCAAAAGCAATTGCTCACACAGGAAAATCACTACGAATTATTTTCTCATAATCAAGAAATACCAATAAAATGTAGGACTAAGAGTATATTTTTCCCCTTTTAAAGTACCAATGACATAAAAATATAAACATTTATCACCTCCCTGAATTTATCTTAGGCCTAATTACACATGAGAACCCCGAATTTCTAGGATTTTTCCTTTGCTTGTTTCAAAATTATGAAGTTTTTAAGGGAGTGCCATAATTTACCAGTGTTGCAACATTAAACCGTGAAAAAAAACTGATTCTTCAAATTTTATAATGCTTTTCGTCCTTAAAAATTAAAATATTAACAATTAATTGATTCTCAAAGACATCTACTTCTTCAAAGGAAAGCTGCATCTTAAATGTCGTGCTCGTTACAACCAAAAACTGCCTAATTGCACATGGAGATCTTTTCATTAAAAATAAAACTCCTCATTATTCCTAATTTTTAAGATCTATATTGTTGTCTAAGTTTTTCACTTAATCAATTCTTTTGACAGCTTTCAGCTTTCAATCAGCTTTCATTTTACTGTCCTTGATAATTCAACTTATTTTTCTTTCAGACCTCGACATACCACTAGTCCATTGATCTTTGTTATTGATTATTGATCTTTTTTGGTATGAAACAGGGTTACACGTGGTGTTTTTTCCCTTTCTTTAATCTTTTTCTTAGTTCATCATTTTGGGGAGTCTATTACTGTTTTTATTTTGTCGTTTTGAGATGGCCGCAAAAGCGATAAGGTATATTGTCAAATTTAGATTTTCTATCTTTGTCTAGAAATATTTTCTCCCATTGAATAAAAAAGAGCGCTGGAAGTTGCTCAATCATTAATTCTGACCAAAAACCTTAAACTATATTAATTCTGACTTAAAACTATACACTAATATAACCGTAATTTAAACAAAACATCAAAGTAAAGTGCCTGCTTTTCCTTTTTTTTACATTCATACACCTTGGCAGATAAGGCACAAATTAGCCACTACACCATCACTTTCTGGCTTTCCATCAATCGTAAGAAAAAACATATATTCAGTGTTCATGGGAAATCTGACTTTGCCTTGAAATTACAAATGATTTGAACAGCATTTTGAGTCAGGAATTATAATATCCTTTATTCTGTTATTGATGTAGATTTGTCAGAGCAATTGGCTCAAGGATGTACGATATGTGATACAGTCCAGGACCCCCCCCTCTCCGAAAAATTAGTGGATTAATTAATCCCTGCATAAATTACTAATATTTTAACATAAAATTCAACTGTGTTGGTATTTTTTTTATCCAGATCTATTTCCTCTTTCCCCCCAGATATATCTTGAGAATTACTCAAATATAATATTTTTAGCAATAGATACAGATTGAAAGAGGAAATATCTAATGAAAGTGAAAGGAAGAACACAGGAACAGAGATGACTTTATCATATTACTTAGAGCAAAGTTGGACAGAAAAATAATATATTGATATTTTATCTTATTTTAAGTATAATTAATTTATTTATGTACCCATAATCTTACTAATGTACTTTTTTTTTCTATTTTAGTTATTGAAGTTTACCGTTTGTTATCGCCACAGTCGACACCTCTCAGGTCGACTTTAAAACGTTTGAAACCAGCACATAGCAGTTTCCTTTTTTTTCTTTTGTATAATTGCAAAACAGTTAGGAAGAGTTACGTAGGGTTAAAATAGTGATTTAACAGTTATTCGTTCTAATTTGTAATTGCGTGCGTTCCAAAACCAATTACCATTAATGATAAATTATTAAGGATCAAGTTCCAAAGCGTAACATAACACAAGATGCTGATCCATTCTCTCTCAAAATTTGACATTCAGCAAAATTCAGTAACAAAACGAAAATTTTGAACTACATGTGTGGAATTTAAGGGGAAAAAGAAATAAGGTTTTGCCAGAAAAATTCTTTTGGCAAATCTTCCAAATAAAACATTAAAACATTTCAGAAAACATATTTTTCTCCTAGTTTATTCTAAAATTATACGTATATAAAATAAGATGTCAAATAAAGAAAATACATTTTTAGGAAAACATTTTTCTCATTTTAGGGGGGGGGGGTTGTATTTTGGACTAATCTTATAAAGCAGAGCCTAAATTTTAACTTCAAACTATGACTTCAAAATACTTGTAGAAAGTTTATCAGAAAAATTATTTCCGAATCTGCTTCTCATTACTGCAAGCACAGAATTGACTACAGTGTTATCCCCTTTAGCAAATTGTTGCAATCCACCCTTTTAAGAGGAAGGTAATAACCAATAATAAATAAATCATTAATGAGATAAGACTTCTGGAACGCACCCTTTCCTTCGTAACTTATTTTGCCAGAGTTACCAACTTCCTGTTTTTGACAAAACACACTTGATAGTGAACGAAGTTATAAATAAATAATTACAAACATAATTTCTATAAATAACATTGAAATATTTTATTAACGTACTTGAAGGGTTCACTGATTGATTATACAGTTATGATTAACTGGTTTTGATTAAAAAAGATTGTCAAATATAAAATAAAGAAAAAGGAATGAAGAGGAAAGAAGAGAAGCAGACAGCACGGAGGGGAGAGTTGCATAGGTAGAGAGAGTGAGGGGGGGGGGTTGAAGAGAAAAGAATGTCTCATACACCCCACGAAGATACAATAACACCCATTCAAATAAACAACTAGGATAAGATGAATCATGAAATAAACTTACTTCAAATCGTCTTAGTACGGAATGATTGAAAATATACAATCCTGCATTGATTTTATTCGAAACAAATTCTTCGGGTTTTTCTACAAACCGTTGAATCTTCCCATCTGATTGGTAGATGACTACACCATACTTAGAGGGTTCTTCAACTTTCGTAACCTAGAATATATAGAACTCTTCAAGCTTTGAATTCCTGATATTTCATCTTAGTTCAGAGTGGCTACATAGATATTATTTCTGTTAAAACGACCTTTCTTAGAAGAGGAGTTCTAACCTTTTTGTATGTCTGCAACCTCAGAGTACATAAACACGATACTATTTGTGTTTTTTTATGACAAAATTCAAGGTACCACGCGGCTAAAAACTGAGAGCCTCATTTTCCACCTGTTTACCCAAATCTTCCATCTGGAGTTGTCTCTGTTGAACTTCTGTTTACGAGAAGTCAGTCCGACCCCAGGTTTATTTATTTTTGACTTTTAGAACCAGGTAAAAAGAACGCTTGGCAGGATGGTTAGCTCAGAAAAGATATTGACGAGGTACCCCAAGGGCCATTACGTTCCTCGGATTGGAAAGGGAGCCGACCCACCTTATACTCATCCCCAGCAATGCTGATGGCAGGTAAAAAGAAAGCTTGGCAGGATGGTTAGCTCAGAAAAGATACTGACGAGGTACCCCAAAGGTCATTGCGTTCCTCGGACGGGAAAGGGAGCCGACCCACCTTATACTCATCCTCAGCAATGCTGTTGGTGCTCCAGCATAGGTTGCCTCACACTGGGTTTAGAGTGGAGCACAATCATATCTTCTTTAGAATAGGCTACACGACTTTTCTGAAACACAATATGGTACTTATGTATTATGGCGACCACACTCAAGAAGTGAAGTTAGTTTAATCATAATGAAATATACCAAAATATGATAAAAATATATTACTTTAGTAACAAAATTATGGAAACTACAACAGAAAATTATGGAAAGCAGGCGACCGAGAAGGCACTATGTTAAATACCTAACCTAACCACCTCAGGCTACGCTGATTATTTCCAAGTGGACACAGAAAAACGGTTTCATTATAGATCAAAAACAAAGTGTGGTCGCTATAATACGCAAGTACCCACAACATTTTGTATTTACCATATTAGGGGTAAATCGTTTCTAGAAACCATCCCAATCAGACATCCTTCCTCGTACCATCGGTTAGAAGCCTCTATTCTAAGAACTACCCATTTAGTTTTAGAAATGCTTCTAAACTTTTCTTAACTTGGGTTTACATTGAATCCAACAAAAATCTTAGAAATACAAATCAGATAAGTGAAAATGAGAAACCAAAATCAGAAAACAAAAAGGATATTCCGGCGGGAAAACGAGTTTTGTTTAAATGATCTTAAGCCTACACAGACACTTTTCGGAGGTACTTGGTGTCAATCTGCTTTATGTAGCATATAAATATTTTTATTCTAGCCATGCACATTCAAATGAGGAAGAGGAAGACAAGGGTCTGATTTTTCAGAAGCCGAGGAGCCAATTCCTAAAAAACGTTTCCTAGCGTTTTCGTTGTTCCTTTGACAATCGTCTTCGCTAAAAATCATCACAACATTAAAAGAAATTAAAATACCGAATATACACACCAGAAAAAGTAATATCAACTTTAAATACAGCTCGGGTTAAATGGAAGGTCCTTTGGTTTCTCCATTCGGCCTACTAGGAAAAATTTAGCTTTCTTTCTTTTTTTTTCTTTTATTACTCCCATGAAATAAAGACAGTGTGAACTGCAAAACACGTCACTCCATGGCTTGACTATTTCAAATCACAACATATTAACTACCATACTGAAATTTGATGAATTAATTTAAAAGTTACTAGATTATACAGTAAAATGTAGCATACAATTTTGGAAATCTCGAAAAGAAAACATTTAACAGTTTCTTAGACTTCAGCAAGCACTGCAACAGGAGTCTTCATTTGCTACTTTACCTTGTTTTTTTCATACCATTCAGCTATGAGCTCATACTCCTTGGTTAAACTTCCCAGAGGGGGGTTAACTAGTATTTTCAAAGATTAAAGATTCGAAAATTGTCTGCTCGGGCTCTAAACACCATCGTTTTCATTAACTGATGGAGTTCACAATCTATAGGTACAAACTCGAGCTGTTCTCGTGGGGATTCCTTCCTCTTACCCCCCCCCTTCAGTACACATTTATATATGAATCGGGTGAGGAGATTGGCCTCAAGCCCTGAAAGACTTACATGCTACAAAAAGTATCCCAAATACTACAGGAAAACTTACATTTAGCAATTATTAATGTCGATTCTATATAATATTAATATAAAACTTGCAAATCTGCTATTTCGAAAGCATATTTGAGTAATTTTGGTGACTATTGTGGCCTTTTCTCAATTGAGCACACCGAACACCTCCCTCTTAGAAAATAATTTAGGCTTTGCCCCCCCCCCCCCCAAAACAGAATTTCAAGCAGCACCCACAGATACAGACTTACCGCGATTGTTCCTTCTTTCTTATGACTTTTATGGAAGTTAACCATTTCTTTGAAAGGGAAATCACATATAACATCGGAGTTCAAAACAAAAAAGGGATCTTGAGTGTCATCAGGTCCCAGGAGACTTTTGGCTAGAGCAATGGGTCCTCCAGTGCCCATAGGCTCGTCTTCATACGAAAAAGTTAAAGTTATGCCAAGCTGGAAAAAAACAAACAAATTAGTTAACAAAAAGACTGATTTGTAAGTTCTGCCACTTTGCAGCAGAAAATACTGTTTACAAAATATTCGGTAAAATACCATTTTGGAGTTGTTTAGTAAATAAATTTTAGCACCATTTGATATTTTTTCTGCATATTTTCGTAGTCCCCTTCAAAATTAAAAGAGCAGTAACACACTTGGTTAAAACAGATTGTACTCGAGACAGGAATGTAGTATCATTCCATAGCCAAGTCACCCCCTCTCCAAATACTAGATTCACTTATAAAGTTGTATAATTTGCTTAACTTTCGGAGAGAAGAAGAAACAATTTTCGAGTTACTATCGAATATCGAATTTCGATAGTAACTATCGAAAGTTACTATCGAATGATTTTGGAGTAATAATAGTGCTAATGAACACAACTTCTTGGGACGAAAATATTTCATTTTGCCTCTACTTCAAACTTTTATGGTAATTTTTAAACCGTTGTCAGAGTTTCTCAAATTTTTGCACGAGCCTTATTAAAGAATACTGCGTTTGTCAAACTTTTGCATTTCGGATTTTTTTTTTTTTAAAGAGTTTATTGGCTGAAGAAATTGCCGCTGTTCTTCTGATGCCATTTTCACACTGAATTCTGAATGCAATCAGACTCTCTTCACAACAAATGTAATTTATTTACAGACTGAAAACTTAGGTGCTACGGACTTGAAAAAAAAATTATTATTTAAAAAAGCGTCTTATTGCAGCAGCTTGTAATGCTGGATTATAAAATGTAATCAAACTATTTTTTTATAGCATATTAAAATTTTAATCAGAAGAAAATATATTTTGTTTTAAATCCACATAACACCCGATTGTTGTTGCGCAAAAGGAAGATACACCATAAAATACTTGCATGACAATAAGAAAATATTTTTCGGGGGTGGGGGGGAGGAATAGCTTATTTGAAAGACAGTTTGGTTATTTTTCATGGATCAGAACGAGCAAAATTGTATTAAAACTGTGGCGCTTCATGCCATGATCTGACTACCTTTCTTCTATTTTGCCGACTAGCCAAACATATTTTTAATTTTTTTTTTTAAGCTGGGTTTTCCCTGCACTCTATATTCATTCTCTTACGTCCAGACTCGAATCGCAAGATTGTCAGTATTCTTGCTGTGGTATGTAGAACTGTTGTCTTATGTAAATTTGTTGTCATCTTCATACAAACAGTAATAGCCATTAGTTATAGTCGCATAGCATGCGACACTATGCGACACAGTCGCTGTTCTGGGAACAGCCATAATGATTTTTTTGAATAAGCATTAATCTTTTACAGACTTTAAAATGCAACCACTTGGATAAAACGCTTTGAACTAAGCAAAAATATTTTGCCACTTTCCTACTTTCATTATTGCCTATTTTCTAAATAAGTGGAACATAAACATTCATTATATCTAATAAACCGAAGTTTCTCAATTTCGAAAGACAAAGCCTCAGCATTTTTATTAAAAAAAAAAAAAAAAATCCAGGACTTAAGAGCGGCAGCTAACATACTTCAAAATGAAACTACTCAGATAAAAGGATACTTCGACAGTGAAAATGCGAAAAGTATTTTGATCATACTATATAGACATTTACTTGTACATTATTCAATACTGCCAATGTAAGTGAAAGGTATATGGAAAGCTTTACACCCTTCTTTTTTAGAAAATATGACCATCCTTTAATTAAAGTAAAAAGATCCCACTTCTACAAATAATACAGCAATTGAGGTTGAATCTCTTTATCTTCGGTCAAGAGACAACACTCTTACTTTTACTACCATCATTTTCAATAATGTCTTTGAAAGATTTTGGTTCCGCAGAATACTTATTCCGCCGATTCAATGAAGCTCTGGTCTCTTATCACTAAAGCTGTAAGTACATTTCAGATTAGTATTTCACTGAAATATAGGTACATTCCATTTATAAGCGTTAGAATTTGTACGCCATCGTCAAACAGCCCATGGCAAAGTACATGCGTCAAGCAAACTGATTTGGTTTTAGTCTCCTTTGCGTAACTTTATGATGCAAACATTCCTTTTACTTAATACAGCTTTGGAATATAGCAATATAGAGCTAATTTTGCTTATATCAAGGTATTATTAATCTTTTGATGAATTCCTGACTCAAATGGGCTGTCCAATGTCGTTGGACACGTTGACATCGCACAACATTGACTCAACAATATTGTCAAACACTGCACAATTATTGACCAATCCATTGGGTTTCTCAATATCAGATTATCAAAAAATCTTGGCACAAAGATGGATTATTAGTTATTATTCCATAAAAATTGAAATAATACTACTACATTAAACCATCCATAGCTAATTTATCTATATCATCGCACAACTGTTTTGAATTCTTTTTTCGTCATTTTAGATGCGACATGCAATTCTAATAGAATTTTTTACATTGTATTCAAAAATACAACCATAATTATTTCATTACACAGATTTGCTAATTAATCCTTTAAGTTCGTTTTGTTTTGTAATAATTGGGTGTTTAAAAAGTGTTATTTAAGAGTATTTGTAATGCAAGCTGAATAATTTAGCTGAATTTGAAAAGCGGGGATGTGGAATTCCGGAGTCTTTACAATGGGGGTAAATAGTGTGTGACTCTGTAAACTCAGCCAGAATCGACCCAGCTCTAAATGGGTACCTGGAGAAATCTGGGGGGGGGACGGGAAGCATCGGATGATTTACCCCAACCACGCATTATACTCCCGGTCGAAGGCAGAAAATTAGGAGATCGGTAGCTGCACTACGCAGACCAATGGTCAGCATGCGAAAACGTTTTAAGTTTAAGCAGGAATCCTTTGCGTTAGACAGGAAGAAAGTTCAAAAGCTATTATGCAAAACTTAGCACCAGCAAGCCCCAAAAGAAGCAAAAGCAGACCAAGGAAAAGTACCCATAAAATTAACCCTAGGAAATTCTAGTATTCAACAAACTGAGTCACCCGCAAGAAAACAAAAAATTTCAGAGCTTCCCCCAGCTGTCCCAAATTATCATATTGTGTCAATTAAAAAGAAAAACGGAACACCTTTTGTAACAGATGATCATGTATTAATCAGAAAGCAAGTTTTAAAGTAGCCAGAGTTAACTTTGAGCTTAATGTCTGAAAATCAGGCACAGAAGAACTTTATTTTCAAGATGCTGTAGAAGCTGATAAATTAATTCAAAACTCTAGTTTAATTCAGCTTACTAACTCAGGAATTGAAGCCAAAAAACTCATCAGAGAAAAGAAATTCCAATACACATTTCATGGAATGGATCTTTATTTGGAGTCACAAGAAAACAAACCTCAACTTTTACACTCATCAGGAAAAATTTTTCCCGTCACAAATATGACTAGGCTCAACAAAAGAAATGGAGAAAGCCTGACGCCCTGGAATTCAATCTTGGTTGCAGTGAAAACTGAGCTCAAGAATGATGTACATCTTTATGGGCAAAAAATCCCTACAAGGCCAAGCCTTTATACTGTACCGACTGTCATGTACATGGCCACACTAAAAACAATTGCCAGCAAACAAATCCTTCCTGCTCCAAATGTGGAAAAGACAACCATAACTCAACATCCTGTCCTGCTCCTGAGCCGTACTGCAAAAACTGTAAGACCATAGGGCACAGTGCATTTTAAAAATATCTATGCCCCACCCACCATCAACGAGCAGACATTCTGAGAATCTCAACTGAGCAAAACATTCCTTTCTCAATTGTTGCAGCAAAAATACTTAAGACTCCAAAACCAAGTGCGGTCCCCACCCAAATTAAAGAGGTGCGGAAAACCCCCGACATCCAAGCTTATCATTATGCAAGCACTTCTTATTCAAACGCCCTCAAGGGTAATAACGATAGCGCAGATGTTGCAGGAATAACCCAGTTAGCCAAAGGTAAGACCTGGCAAAATCAAAACACAGCTCCAACACTCGAAGCTACTGATCCGAATTCCAAAAGCTTGGCACATTTTTGACATTAAATCACCTCATCTCGACCTCTGGACAATCAGAGCAAGTCAAAGCTATTCTAAAAAGGAAAGCAATTACTACACTTTTAGGCCAAGAAATTTGGAGACAAGCTAACACCGAATTTGAGAAACTTAGGAATGAAGTGGCCTTTCCTCCTGGTTCTCAAGAAGTAATAAAACAAGTCCAGACATGACAAAGAACCAAAGCATTCTCAAGTCATCATTCCTCTGGTCTTAAGGAAGAGACATCGAAAAAGACAAGCAAACTACGGAGGGACAATGTTCCCTCAGTGACAGGTAATGATAACTCAGAATTTATGTCTTCAGAAGAAAACATGGAGGTTATATTTACCAGCCATGAATAGTTTCAAGATTTTGCAATGGAACATAAGTAGAGTAGTACCTACCATTTCTGAGCCTCCTATGTACCAAACAGGTTCTTCTAGTAGTCCTATCTATTTTTGATCTGGTTAAGTGGGTATAATCTGGTTTGGTTTGCTATTGCGAGAGGACTCAAGCGATTTCTTTCTTTGTCATGAGATTTACGTAATTAATTAAACCCGTATTATAAAACCAGCGTGTCTTGTTTCGTTGTAATGCAATTATTTTTTGTATATACAAAAAGGGGTAATGAGATATGCGAGCATTTGCAAAAAAGGGGTAATTAATGTTGAAAAGGGTAATTACTTCTATAGTTTACGAGATTTGCGAATTTTTTGCGAAAAGATCTCATTTACTTACGGATTCAGTTACACGGGGATTAGTTAAATGAGGTCAAGTTGCATGGGGGGTTCAATAGCACGAGGGGTTCAGTTGCATGGAGGAGTTCAGAAGCTTGGGATTCAGTTACATGGGGTCGGTGGTCGTTATAATACACAAGTTCTATTTGAACAGTGTTGTGAGATCCCCTATCACACCCCCAAAGGACTCCGATACCACCCAAACCAACCCGGGGATTAGCGAAGTTACACTGTGGTCGTTTCATAGTTGGTATTATTTTATTAATTGACTGTTTGATCAATGACAATAACGTTTGATAGATTTTTTTTACGTGAAATACTCTAGTTTCTTTTCTTAGTTTTGAAAACATTTTGGAAGAAACTAAATTTCAGTTGGGGTGGGGGGGGGAGGAGGGGGCAAAATGAGGTCTGGGGTGAAAATTTGGTCTGAGAGAGGCAGTGGTCCCCTCTGTCCCATAGGAAATTACGCTCCTCAACCCAGCCCCTTGCCACTTACTGACAGGGGTGAATCCGGGGAGAGGGTTAAAAGTTCAAGTGCCCTGTTTAAGCGACCAAAAAACTGAAGGGGCAACTAAGCTCCATTCAATGCTCAATTTCCCCAAAGTTATAGGGGTCGTGTGTGTCTCTTTGGGCTATGTGTATCTCTTTGGGAGCGTTTGAATCTTTTGGTTACTAAAGTATTATATTTTTATCATGTTTTAGGATATTCGATGAGGATTAACTTAACTTCATTCCTTGAGTGTTGTCAGGAGTAACACGTAAGTACCAAATTTTGAGTTCACTGCAGGGGATTTTCCACAAGGAGAATTTTCCATGGGGAGGGAATTTTCCAGGAGGTGAATTGCTACAAGTTTCGTCCACTAGCCTGAACGATGGAAATTCAATAGCTCAGAATTGGGGTCTTAGTCCACCAGCCTGAACGGTGGAAATTCACTAGCTCTGAATTGGGGTCTTAGTCCACCAGCCTGAATGGTTGAAATTCACTAGCTCAGAATTGGGGTCTTAGTCAGTGTTCAGATTGGAGCGTTGGGGTTCGACTATCAGGGCTTTTATTTGTCAAGACCTGAATGCTAAGCGATGGACATGAACTCGATTGGGAACCCATTGTGAAAATGGAAAAAACAAAAATATATTGTTGGTATGTGTGTAGAGCATGGCATGGTTACCGCTAGGGCAACAGTCTAACCGTTAACGGTTTTAGATATCCGTGAATAAGTTCTAAAGCGAGAGTGGAAGTTGGGACAAAGTTCTAGTGCCCTGTTTAAGCGACCAAAAAACTAAAGGGGCAACTAAGCTCCATTCAATGCTCAATGTCCCCAAAGTTATAGGGGTCGTGTGTGTCTCTTTGGGCTATGTGTATCTCTTTGGGAGCGTTTGTATCTTTTGGTTACTAAAGTATTATATTTTTTTCATGTTTTAGGATATTCGATTAGGATTAACTTAACTTCATTCCTTGAGTGTTGTCGAGGGTAACACGTAAGTACCAAATTTTGAGTTCACTGCAGGGGATTTTCCACAAGGAGAATTTTCCATGGGGAGGAATTTTCCAGGAGGTGAATTGCTACAAGTTTCGTCCACTAGCCTGAACGGTGGAAATTCAATAGCTCAGAATTGGGGTCTTAGTCCACCAGCCTGAACGGTGGAAATTCAAGAGCTCAGAATTGGGGTCTGAGTCCATCAGCCTGAAATGTGGAAATTCACTAGATCAGGGAGAGTTTGAATCTTTTGGTTACTAAAGTATTATATTTGTATCAGGTTTTAGGATATTCGATTAGGATTAACTTAACTTCATTCCTTGAGTGTTTTCGGGGGGTAACACGTAAGTACCAAATTTTGAGTTCACTGAAAGGGATTTTCCACAAGGAGAATTTTCCATGTGGAGGGAATTTTCCAGGAGGTGAATTGCTACAAGTTTCGTCCACTAGCCTGAAAGGTGGAAATTCAATAGCTCAGAATTGGGGTCTTAGTCCACCAGCCTGAAAGGTGGAAATTCACTAGCTCAGAATTGGGGTCTTAGTCCACCAGCCTGAAGGGTGGAAATTCACTAGCTCAGAATTGGGGTCTTAGTCAGTGTTCAGATTGGAGCGTTGGGGTCCGACTATCAGGTCTTTTATTTGTCAAGACCTGAATGCAAAGCGATGGACATGAACTCGATTGGGAACCCATTGTGAAAATGGAAAAAACAAAAAAAAACTAAAATATATTGTTGATATGTGTGTAGAGCATGGCATGGTTACCGCTAGGGCAACAGTCTAACCGTTAACGGTTTTAGGTATCCGTGAATAAGTTCTAAAGCGAGAGTGGAAGTTGGGACAAATTTTTTGGAAGTGCCCGCCTCACCTGCCCAGAGTCTCAGGCAAGTGATCCTAAATTTGAAAAAGTGGAAATTGGCTCAGATTTTCTAAACTGAGCTGCGACAATGAATAGATACTATTGGGAGAGTGATTAGAGACGCTGGACATCCGTGAACAAGTGCTAAATTGAGAGAGGAATTTGGGACAGTATTTGGGGGCACCCACCCGCCCAGAGTCTCCGACAGGTGACTCAAAAATTTAAAAACACACAGAGACGACAGACACAAAGAGACGAATCAAACACAGAGAGGACAAACACACAGAAACGACACATAAAGACGACACATGCACAGAGACGATACGTTTTAATTCAAAAGTGTGACCCTAGGATTCCACTTTTCAATCTAGAAGAGTTTAAGGGTCCTAAATTTGAAGGGGCTATCACCGTCCTGAAGACGAGATTAGGTTCTTCGCACAGTGGATACCTAAGAACATACCTGATCGGGATAAATCCATAAGACATGTTAAAAACTATCCTATATCATGGGACCATCGTTTGTGGATTTTTAAGAGTTAACTATAATTACTGTTTTTATGTAAACATTTTTTGTTGTTTTTGTTTTTTTTCTCAAAAAAATAATATGTTAATAAATTTAAGCAATAAATATATTTAATCTTAACCCCTTCATGTTCTTTATAATAGTTATATTGTAAGCAAGTAACAAACTCTTTCCTGAAGTCACCTCTTGGATACACAATACAGAAATTTTCATTAAAGAAATTATGAAAAAATTGTAAGTAAGTAGCAAATTCTTTCTTGAATTCACCTGCTGGATTAATTATTTATTTTAGTAAAGTAATAATTTATTTTAGTAAATTAATAATTTATTTTAGTAAAGTAATAATTTATTTTAGTAAAGTAATTATTTATTTTAGTAAAGTAATTATTTATGACGTTATGTCTGCTTTACAAAAATATTGGATGAAGCGTTTTATTATAATACTTCAACAGAATTAAAAATTAATATTAATAAATTAATGAAATTAATAGATAGTAGTTCAGTAATGATAAACTCGCACGGTTTAGTACAGATGGTTTTGTAGTGCAGTGAGTTGTTACTAGTAGTAGTATTTTCATTTTTTTTTTGCAAGCCATTCATACTATACTTTAAATGCATTCTTATATTTTCTTTATAAAACATAGCCATGAATAAATAAGATGGTTTTGTAGTGCAGTGAGCTGTTACTAGAAGTAGTATTTTCGTGTTTTTTGCAAGCAATTCGTACTATACCTTAAATGCATTCAGATATTTTCTTGATAAAACATAGTCTTGAATAGATATGATGGTTTTATGATGCAGTGAGTTGTTACTAGTAGTAGCACTTTCGTTTTTTTTTGCAAGCCATTCATACTATAACATAAATGAATTCATATATTTTATTTATAAAAAATAGGCGTGAATAAATCATATGGTTTTGTAGTGCAGTGAGTTGTTACTAGTAGTAGTTTTTTTTTTTTGCAAGCCATTCATACTATACCTTAAATTCAATCAGATATTTTCTTGATCAAACATAGCCGTGACTAAATCAGATGGTTTTGTAGTGCAGTGAGCTGTTAATAGTAGTAGTTTTTTTGTTTTTTTTTTTGAAAGCCATTAATAAAATACCTTAAATGAAATCAGTTATTTACTTTATAAAAAATATCCGTTACTAAATCAGATGTTTTTTTTGTGCATTGTTTTTTTAATATTATTATTATTTTATTGTTTTTTTTTTTCGCAAGCCAATCAAAATATAACTTAAATTATTTAAGATATTTTATTGATTAATTATTATACCTAGATTTTATATATGTTAAACTATCTATCCAATATATTATGTAAGTAAATCCTTTTATTAAATCTCCGATGTTTTAATAGACATTCTAAACGTTCGATTTGCTAGCTTACTCTAAAAATAATGAACACATAACAATGTAAGGTATAATATATTTTTAATGAAATAATGTCATGTAGAATTGAACAACTTTGGACATTTTGAATCTGTTCCATAAAATGCTTCACCATGAACTCTCTTGATAGTATAGCTATTGTCTTCTCTTAGTTCGTAATCAGTAGAATAATCATTATTCAATTTTGACTCATACACAATTTGAATAGTTGTGTCATCGAAAAGGGTCAATATGCTTTTCGTCTTTTGTATTATTTGATTCATTGACTGTTTGATCAGTGGCAGTAACGTTTGCTGGTACTTTGATTTTCATCGATTCATCTTTATATTCCTTAGTGATATTTTCTGCCAATTCCCTTTTTATTTTACTAGAAATTTCACTGTCTATTATCACACTATTTTTACACAGGTAACAGTTCCGGCACGTAGACAGGATATGGTTTATGATATTAGTAGAAGAGTAGGCCTTTCTTTCGTCTTGCTTTCGTTTGAATGCTAATACCCGAAAGCTGACGATATGGTTTAACACTGGGTAACATGTTACCACAAGCACTAGCAAGAAGATGCCCTCTTTATCAACTATTATTTTTATGTTGGCATTCTCTTTGAGTGTAATCATCTCGGAGATCTCAATCTCGCATATCCACCATCATAAGAGTTGAATTTTTTGGTACTCCAAAGAAATTCAATTTCTTACTGTCATGACAACGCACGCATATGTATCCGATAGTACTACCACCTGTACTTATTTTATAGTTTAAATACTTCTCCTTGTCAGCATTCATTGCTACAATAAAACTATCATGTGAATACACTTTCTTAAAATGCTTCATCTTCACTTTTTTAGAGATATTAGTTATGTGTTTATCATTCCACTGCGTAAAAAATACTTATTTAAAACATGCAATACACTAGCTAGTGTCGATAACCGGCCATAGAGCAATAGTGGGAAAGCCACATCGTGTCTCAGGGACAAGCATAGAGTACAATTCATTCAAGAAATTATGAAAATATTTGTAAGCAAGTAATAAACACGTTTTGAAACTACATGCTATTTGCATGCCTTCTCGGCACCTTTCCAAAAATGAGCGGGGATCCCCCACTGGTTTCTACACATTGCAAAAAGTGAGCAGTACGAAAAACTGGAAACCTTACCAACCGCGCGGGGATTCCCCACCACTCCGGAGGTGTTATGCAAAGTCGACATATCTTTATTTCATTTTTTTTAAGGTTCATTTAGATGAGGTTACGCACGTAACCTCGTCTAAATGAACCTAAAAAAAAAAATGAAATAAAGCTATGTCGACTTTGCATACCACCGCCGGCTTGGTGGGGCATCCCCCGCTCGTTTGGAAAGGTTTCAAGTTTTTCGTACTGCTCACTTTTTTGCACTGTGTAGAAAAACCAGTGGGGGATCCCTGCTCATTTTTGGAAAGGTGCCAAGGAAAGGCATGCAAATAGCATGTAGTTTCAAAACGTGCTTATTACTTGCTTACAAATATTTTCATAATGACTTGAATGATGCTTGTCCCTGAGACACGATGTGGCTTTCCAACTATTGCTCTATGGCTAGTTATCGACACTAGCTAGTTTATTGCATGTATTAAATCAGTATTTTTTACACAGTGGAACGATAAACACATAACTAATATCTCTAAAAAGTGAAGATGAAGCATTTTAAGAAAGTGTGTTCACATGATGGTGTTATTGTAGCATTGAATACTGACAATGAGAAGTATTTAAACTATGAAATAAGTACAGGTGGTAGTACTATCGGATACGTATGCGTTTGTTGTCATGACAGTAAGGAATTGAATATCTTTGGAGGGTCAAAAAAAATTCAACTCTTATGATGGTGGATATGCGAGATTTAGATCTCCAGAGATGATTACACTCAAAGAGAATGCCAACATAAAAATAAAAGTTGATAAAGAGGGGCATCTTCTTGCTAGTGCTTGTGGTAACATGTTACCCAGTGTTAAACCATATCGTCAGCTTTCGGGTATTAGCATTCAAACGAAAGCAAAGACGAAAAGAAAGGCCTACTCTTCTACTAATATCATAAACCATATCCTGTCTACGTGCCGGAACTGTTACCTGTGTAAAAATAGTGTGATAATAGACAGTGAAATTTCTAGTAAAATAAAAAGGGCATTGGCAAAAAATATCACTAAGAAATATAAAGATGAATCGATGGAAATCAAAGTACCAGCAAACGTTACTGCCACTGATCAAACAATCAATGAATCAAATAACACAAAAGACTAAAAGCATACTGACCCTTTTCGATGACACACCTATTAAAATTGTGTATGATTCAAAATGGAATAATGATTATTCTACTGATTAAGAACTAAGAGAAGACAATAGCTATACTATCAAGAGAGTTCATGGTGAAGCATTTTATGCAACAGATTCAAAATGTCCAAAGTTGTTCAATTCTACATGACATTATTTCATTAAAAATATATTATACCTTACAGTGTTATGTGTTCATTATTTTTAGAGTAAGCTAGCATATCGAACGTTTAGAATGTCTACTAAAACATCGGAGATGTAAGAAAAGGATTTAATTACATAATATATTGGATAGATAGGTTAACATATATAAAATCTAGTTATAATAATGAATCAATAAAATATCTGAATGAATTTAAGTTATATTATGAATGGATTGCGAAAAAAAAAACATGAAAAAAAAAATAATATTAAAAAAACACATCACAAAAAAAAAAACTTATGTAGTCACGTCTATTTTTAATCAATAAAATATATTAATTAATTTATGTTTTTTTTTTATTTGATTGAAAAAAAAAAAACGAAAATACTAATACTAGTAACAACTCACTGCACTACAAAACCATCTGATGTAGTCACGGCTATGTTTTAACAAGAAAAAATCTTAATGCATTTAAGGTATAGTATGAATGGCTTGAAAAAAAAAAAAAAAAAAATAATATTAAAAAAAAACATCACTACAAAAACAAATGATTTAGTCAAGGCTATTTTTTATAAATAAAATATCTTAATGCATTTAAGGTATAGTATGAATGGAATGAAAAAAAAAAAACCAAAGTGCTACTACTAGTAACAACTCACTGCATCATAAAACCATCTGATGTAGTCACGACTATGTTTTATCAAGAAAATATCTGAATTCATTTAAGGTATAGTACGAATTTCTTTAAAAAAAAACTAAATTCCTAAGAATATTAACATCTCACTTAAATAAAAAACAATCTTTTTTTTTAATTTATTTTTTTTAAAAATAAATTATATGAATTAATTTTATTTTTATTTTTAACTTATGGCAAAAAAAAAATATTAAAATAATAAAAATATTAGAAGCTCACTGCACAACAAAAAAATCTGGACTAAACAGTGCGAGTTTATCATTACTGAACTCCTATTTATTAATTTCATTAATTTATTAATGTTCATTTTTAATTCTGTTGAAGTATTATAATAAAACGCTTCATCCAATATTTTTGTAAAGCAGACATAACGTCATAAATAATTACTTTACTAAAATAAATAATTACTTTACTAAAATAAATTATTACTTTACTAAAATAAATTATTAATTTACTAAAATAAATTATTACTTTACTAAAATAAATAATTAATCCAGCAGGTGAATTCAAGAAAGAATTTGCTACTTACTTACAATTTTTTCATAATTTCTTTAATGAAAATTTCTGTATTGTGTATCCAAGAGGTGACTTCACGAAAGAGTTTTTTACTTGCTTAAAATATAAATTTTATAAATAAAATTAAGGTTTTAATCTTAAATAATTTTTTTGATTAATTTATTTACAATATTTTTTTTTTTTTAAGAAAAAAAAAAAAAACAACAACAAATTTTTAAAAAAAAATATTAATTATATTTAACTCTTAAAAATCCACAAACGCTGGTCCCATGATATAGGATAGTTTTTAACATGTCTTATGGATTTATCCCGATCAGGTATGTTCTTAGGTATCCACTGTGTCTCGTCTTCAGGACGGTGATAGCCCCCTTCAAATTTAGGACACTTAAACTCTTCTAGATTGAAAAGTGGAATCCTAGGGTCACACTTTTGAATTAAAACGTATCGTCTCTGTGCATGTGTCGTCTTTATGTGTCGTTTCTGTGGGTTTTTCCTCTCTGTGTTTGATTCGTCTCTTTTTGTCTGTCGTCTCTGTGTGTTTTTTAAATTTTTTATTAAACAGTCGGAGACTCTGGGTGGGTGGGTGCCCCCAAATACTGTCCCAAATTCCTCTCTCAATTTAGCACTTGTTCACGGATGTCCAGCGTCTCTAATCACTTTCCCAATAGTATCAATTCATTGTCGCAGCTTAGTTTAGAAAATCTGAGCCAATTTCCACTTTTTCAAATTTAGGATCACTTGCCTGAGACTCTGGGCAGGTGAGGCGGGGCACTTCCAAAAAATTTGTCCCAACTTCCACTCTCGCTTTAGAACTTATTCACAGATATCTAAAACCGTTAACAGTTAGACTGTTGCCCTAGCGGTAACCATGCCATGCTCTACACACATACCAACATTATTTTTTTGTTTTTTTTTTGTTTTTTCCATTTTCACAATGGGTTCCCAATCGAGTAAATGTCCATAGCTTAGCATTAAGGTCTATACAAATAAAATCCCTGATAGTTGGACCCTAACGCTTCAATCTGAACACTGACTAAGAACCCAATTCTGAGCTAGTGGATTTCAACCATTCTGGCTGGTAGACTAAGACCCCAATTCTGAGCTAGTGAATTTCCACTGTTCAGGCTGGTGGACTAAGACCTCAATTCTGAGCTATTGAATTTCCACTGTTCAGGCTAGTGGACGAAACTTGTAGAAATTCACCTCCTGGAAAATTCCCTCCCCAGGGAAAATTCTCCTTGTGGATAATCTTCTGCAGTGACCTCAAAATTTGGTACTTACGTGTTACCCCCCGACAACACTCAAGGAATGAAGTTAAGTTAAAACTAATCGAATATCCTAAAATATGAAAAAAATAAAATACTTTATTAACCAAAAGATTCAAAAACGCTCCCTGAGCTAGTGAATTTCAACAATTCAGGCAGGTGGACTAAGACCCCAATTCTGAGCTAGTGAATTTCCACCGTTCAGGCTGGAGGACTAAGACCCCAATTCTGAGCTATTGAATTTCCACCGTTCAGGATAGTGGACGAAAATTGTAGCAATTCACCTCCTGGAAAATTCCCTCCCCATGGAAAATTCTCCTTGTGGAAAATCCCCTGCAGTGAACTCAAAATTTGGTACTTACGTGTTACCCTCGACAACACTCAAGGAATGAAGTTAAGTTAATCCTAATCGAATATCCTAAAACATGATAAAAATATAATACTTTAGTAACCAAAATATTCAAACGCTCCCAAAGAGATATACATAGCCCAAAGAGACACACACGACCCCTATAACTTTGGGGAAATTGAGCATTGAATGGAGCTTAGTTGCCCCTTCAGTTTTTTGGTCGCTTAAACAGGGCACTAGAACTTTGTCCCAACTTCCACTCTCGATTTAGAACTTATTCACGGATATCTAAAACCGTTAACGGTTAGACTGTTGCCCTAGCGTTAACCATGCCATGCTCTACACACATACCAACAATATATTTTTGTTTTTTCCATTTTCACAATGGGTTCCCAATCGAGTTCATGTCCATCGCTTAGCATTCAGGTCTTGACAAATAAAAGCCCTGATAGTCGAATCCCAACGCTCCAAGCTGAACACTGACTAAGACCCCAATTCTGAGCTAGTGAATTTCAACCATTCAGGCTGGTGGACTAAGACCCCAATTCTGAGCTAGTGAATTTCCACCGTTCAGGCTGGTGGACTAAGACCCCAATTCTGAGCTATTGAATTTCCATCGTTCAGGCTAGTGGACGAAAGTTGTAGCAATTCACCTCCTGGAAAATTCCCTCCCCATGGAAAATTCTCCTTGAGGAAAATCCCCTGCAGTGAACTCAAAATTTGGTACTTACGTGTTACTCCCGACAACACTCAAGGAATGAAGTTAAGTTAATCCTAATCGAATATCCTAAAATATGATAAAAATATAATACTTTAGTAACCAAAAGATTCAAACGCTCCCAAAGAGATACACATAGCCCAAAGAGACACACACGACCCCTATAACTTTGGGGAAATTGAGCATTGAATGGAGCTTAGTTGCCCCTTCAGTTTTTTGGTCGCTTAAACAGGGCACTTGAACTTTTAACCCTCTCCCCGGATTCACCCCTGTCAGTAAGTGGCAAGGGGCTGGGTTGAGGAGCGTAATTTCCTATGGGACAGAGGGGACAATTGCCTCTCTCCGACCAAATTTTCACCCCAGACCTCATTTTGCCCCCACCACCCCCCCCCACCCCAACAGAAATTTTGTTTCTTACAAAATTTTTTAAAAAATAATAAAATAAAATTTTTAATTTAAAGTAAAAAAAAAAAAAAAACATTTTTGTTATTTTAAAAAAAATTAATTTAATAAAAAAAAAAAAACGTTTAAACGACCACCGAGTAACTTCGCTAATACCCGGGTTGGTATGGGAGGGATCGGAGTCCTTTGGGGGTGTGGTAGGGGATCTCATAACACTGTTCAAATAGAACTTGTGTATTATAACGACCACCGACCCCATGTAACTGAATCCCAAGCTTCTGAACTCCTCCATGCAACTGAACCCCTCGTGCTATTGAACCCCCCATGCAACTTGACCTCATTTAACTAATCCCTGTGTAACTGAATCCGTATGTAACTGAGATCTTTTCGCGAAAAATTCGCAAATCTCGTAAACTAAAGAAGTAATTACCCTTTTCAACATTAATTACCCCTTTTTGGCAAATGCTCGCATATCTCATTACCCCTTTTTGTATATACAAAAAATAATTGCATTACAACGAAACAAGACACGCTGGTTTTATAATACGGGTTTAATTAATTACGTAAATCTCATGACAAAGAAAGAAATCGCTTGAGTCCTCTCGCAATATCAAACCAAACCAGATTATACCCACTTAACCAGATCAAAAATAGATAGGACTACTAGAAGAACCTGTGAGCTATTGAATTTCCATCGTTCAGGCTAGTGGACGAAACTTGTAGCAATTCACCTCCTGGAAAAGTCCCTCCCCATGGAAAATTCTCCTTGTGGAAAATCCCCTGCAGTGAACTCAAAATTTGGTACTTACGTGTTACTCCAGACAACACTCAAGGAATGAAGTTAAGTTAATCCTAATCGAATATCCTAAAACATGATAAAAATATAATACTTTAGTAACCAAAAGATTCAAACGCTCCCAAAGAGATACACATAGCCCAAAGAGACACACACGACCCCTATAACTTTGGGGAAATTGAGCATTGAATGGAGCTTAGTTGCCCCTTCAGTTTTTTGGTCGCTTAAACAGGGCACTTGAACTTTTAACCCTCTCCCCGGATTCACCCCTGTCAGTAAGTGGCAAGGGGCTGGGTTGAGGAGCGTAATTTCCTATGGGACAGAGGGGACAACGGCCTCTCTCAGATCAAATTTTCACCCCCGACCTCATTTTGCCCCCTCCGCCCCCCCCCCACCCCAACTGAAATTTAGTTTCTTCCAAAATTTTTTCAAAACTAAGAAAATAAACTAGAGTATTTCACGTAAAAAAAATCTATCAAAAGTTATTGTCATTTATCAAACAGTCAATTAATAAAATAATACCAAAGATGAAACGACCACAGAGTAACTTCGATAATACACAGGTTGGGATGGGAGGGATCGGAGTCCTTTGGGGGTGTGATAGGGGATCTCACAACACTGTTCAAATAGAACTTGTGTATTATAACGACCACCGACCCCATGTAACTGAATCCCAAGCTTCTGAACTCCTCCATGCAACTGAACCCCTCGTGCTATTGAACCCCCCATGCACCTTGACCTCATTTAACTAATCCCCGTGTAACTGAATCCGTATGTAACTGAGATCTTTTCGCAAAAAATTCGCAAATCTCGTAAACTAAAGAAGTAATTACCCTTTTCAACATTAATTACCCCTTTTTTGCAAATGCTCGCATATCTCATTACCCCTTTTTGTATATACAAAAAATAATTGCATTACAACGAAACAAGACACGCTGGTTTTATAATACAGGTTTAATTAATTACATAAATCTCATGACAAAGAAAGAAATCGCTTGAGTCCTCTCGCAATAGCAAACCAAACCAGATTATACCCACTTAACCAGATCAAAAATAGATAGGACTACTAGAAAAACCTGTTTGGTACATAGGAGGCTCAGAAATGGTAGGTACTACTCTACTAACATCGTGTCTCTAAATAGTTTAAAACTAAATGAACTAATCGAATACATTATTAGGCATAATATTCATCTTGCTTGCCTCCAGGAAACAAATTTACACAGTCTGAGGCAAGTAGTTATACCTGGATTCCATCTTTATAGAAAGTATAGATTAACTGGAAGGAAAGAAGGGGGAGTGGCAATCCTCATAAAAAAGAATATTCCGCATTTGGCAGTAGCCCCGAGAGAGTACCGGAATGACATTCATATGGTCAGCGTGAATTTAAATTTCCAAGATAGACATCCCTTAAAAATCTCATCCTTTTACATTCCTAATGGCAACAATGCTATTAAAACCGTGCTTGAAGAAGAAACAAGACATAAAAACACTGTCATATTAGGTGACTTTAATACTCATCCGTTCTTGAAGAAGAAACATGAGATAAAAACACTGTCATATTAGGTGACTTTAATGCTCATAGACCTATATGGGAAAATTGCGTACACTTCAACATTGCGGGTAAGAATATAGAAGAATTTATCCTCACCTCTAACATTTTCACAGTTCTAACTCCCCATGGCCTCTCCATCTACTACAATATTAGGAATAATATCTCATCAACGATTTACAGATTGGTCCAACGTACTCTTATTCCACCAAAAATGAGATTTAATCTAAAGACAGCAAACTGGACCCTCTTCAAAAACATATTAGATAGTACTGATTACTCTACTATCAGGCTAAAAGAAGATATTGAAATTAAAGCCAGACAACTAAGTGATACTCTCTTAACAGCAGCAGGAAACTCAATCAAGAAATTCTCTGACCAAATGCCTATTTCTTCGTTAAAGAAGTCTAACAAAATCTGGTGGAGTCAAGACTGCAGAAATGCAGCTCTAAGTAAAAAGAAAGCAAGAAAAAATTTCCAGAGTCATCCAAGCCAAGAAAGTTTCGCTGCTCTTAGGAAGCCTGAAGCTTTAGTGAAGAAAACAGTTTTGAAGGCCAAGCGCTCAGCCTGGAATGAATTTTCATCCGAAATTGACCATAATGTTCCTGCAAGTAGAATTCATTCGTTCATAAATCGAACGGCTGGCGATAATAAAACTTACAATTCAAAGATCCCCCGTCTTACAACAACAGGAACCACTTTAAAGACCGACAAAGACATTACTGAAGCGTTTGCTGTTCATTTCAAGAAAGAGGTCCTCACAGTGCATAGAGGAAGGCCTAGGGTATGCAAGTTGCATGAGAAGACAAATTTCAAGAAGGAACTTGTATGTATGTTTACCAAGTCCAAGTTAAAGGAGACTATAAGGTCGTCTAATTCCTCTTCAGCACCAGGAGAAGACGAAATAAGTATCCAATGGATCATAAATGCAGGAGAAATTTTTCATGATGCCTTACTTCGTGTATATAACTACTCATGGACTACAAAAATATTCCCAAGGATATGGAAACAGGCCAAATTTAATCAATTCCTACAGGCCTATCTCACTACTACCAGTGCTTTGAAAACTTTCTGAAAAGATGCTACATAGGAGGTTAGAATGGTTTGTGAAAATTAATAGAAATCTACCTAATTCCCAGGTTGACTTTCGTAAGGGCTGTAATACTGTAGACAATGTAATCCAGCTTGAAGCAGGTGCAAGAAATCTTATAAATAGTGGTGAGACCATGATAGCAGTCTTAGTAGACTTTAAATCAGTTTTTGACCATATTTGCATGTATTTCATTTCTCAAATTCCTAAAGGGATGGATTTCCCGGATGGAGTCATTAAGTTCCTCTTCAATTATCTATCTGAAAGAAGCTACATAGTCCGGGTGCAAAATGAGTTATCCAGTATTTCAGTACTACATGTTGGACTCCCTCAGGGGTCCACACTCAGCCCCTTTCTTTTCTTATTATTTTAAGTGAGCTTCAGTTTAGCAGTGATTCAACATCCAAGCTTGAATTTGCAGATGACTTACTTCTTTGGTCAGCAGGTAGAGATGTAAACATTATTGCCAATAGTATTAACTTAGTATTATATGAATTAGCAACTTTTTCTGCTGCATTTTCCTTACCTATCTCCAAGTCTAAGACAAATGCAATCATATTCCACAACAAAAAGTCTGTCATACCACCAAAATTATTTGTCAATAATGTGGAAATAAAATATGCTGTAGCTTCTAAATTTCTAGGAGTATACCAGGATCCAAGACATACTTGGCAAAATCAAGTCAACTGTGTAAAACATTCATGTATGCAAAAGTTACTCATCCTTAAGCGCCTGGCAGGGTCAAAGTGGGCTAATTCCCAAAAAATACTTTGATTTTTACAAGAGGTTTATTCGTTCAAAGATTGAATATGCCATTGAAGCATATGGAGAATGTAGTAAGACTAATCTTGCCAAATTAGAAACAATCCAAAATATGGCTAGCAAAATTGCCCTAAGGCTTCATGCTCAGTGCCCCTCTAACAAAGTGAAACACTTAACCGGCCTGCCCTCTATTTTAGAAAGACAGAATATGCTGATCATCAAATATTACAGCAAGATACAACCTATAGGTCATGAGCATGATATTTTTAAGCTCACTTTTGCCAAAAATGGTATCTCCCACAGTTAGACATTTATAAGGTCATAGAAAACATTTAACAACCTTGTCTCATCTTGGAAACTTGACTCACCCTGTTTCAGTCATTTTCTTGTCCCCCCAGGATGGCAAATGTCACCTCCAAGTGTTTCACTGGAATGGATACCCTTGCAAAAGACAAATTACCAGTCAATCCAAATACAGACACTTTTTCGTGAGAAAATAACCACTTTGTATCCAGATTCTCTCCAAATTTACACTAATGGTTCGGTTAAAGGCAGCAAATGTGGCTCTGCATCTAGTTATACAATGAATATAAAAACCAGACTTCCAGACAATACTTCCATCCTCACTGCAGAGCTATCGACAATAAAAGAGGCTTTAAAGGTTTTCAATAGTAACCCACCAGCTTCCAAAAGAGTAGTATTGTTCTCAGACTCCAAAGGCGCCCTTCAGCTCATTAATAATATCCATTAGAGTGCTAAGGATACAGACCTAAGGACAATCAGAGATCAATTAATCAGTCTCCAAAATAGCCTTATTGAAGTCAAGTTCCAGCATATCCCCAGCCACCAAGGCATCAAATATAATGAGGTAGCAGACCAGCTAGCTAGTAGCTCCTTCAATAATCCAATTAATCCCAATTGAAGGCCCAGACCTTCAGAGACATACTCAAAAGAAGAGTTCCTTCAAAAACAAAAATGCCAATTCCATCCTTATTTTCATCACGGGCAGATAACATTCTTTGTTATAGAATCAAAGCCAACTCATTGATCCTGAAGAAAGAGGAGTTTATTTGGCATAAACGAACCGACCCATATTGCAGGTTTTGCAACTCATTTCCAGAAGTTTTGAACCACCTGATTTTTGAATGTCATTGCATCCAGCAAGAAGCAATCAACATTAGGAGAATCTTCAGTAAGGCAAAGCTCCAGCCTGACATGAACAAATTGCTGCTCTCAAACCTACCGGCTAACACTGAAAGACATCTATACAAAAGTCTTTTCGATTTCTTAAGACATAACAATATCTGAGAGTAGTTCACATAGATGGTAGCATGACTTATTCCTGACCCCCTGTAGATTGAAGATCGTCGTGAAGCCTAAAGGAGACCGAAGTGGACTCCAGAAGGCTTGGCATTTTGAAGAAGAAGAAGAAGAAGCTGTTAGAACAAATTAACTTAATGGACATCAAAAACAGCAACAGCAACCTTATAAAATTAAAATATATTTTCTTGTGAATTATTATCGCTTCTAATCAGCAGTTGTACCAAACCAATCCTGCTCAACTAATCCTCAGGGCTATACTGTGGTGTTTCTCCTCCCCATAGTATAGTGCAGACGGTTTGATATAATTCTATTTTCCCTTCTTGTTTTAGTTTTTTTGTTCGTTTTTTTGTTTAAAGCTTTTTCCAATAGGCAATGTTTAGAAGTCCTTCCAAAAAAAAGTCCCACTAGATCCCAAATCAAATTCCAGTGAAAGTGCCATAGTGAAAGATACTCATCTTGGCTGGTCAAGCACACTATCTCAAAGTTCAAATGATAGCTCCAATTCGGAGAATAGGACAATGATAAGTGTAGGGGCTAATGTAACCATAAATGATGATAATGGGTTTCAAGAGGTCCTCTCTAGAAGCTCTAAAAAAAGAAAAAAATCTCCCCAATCAAAAGCATTTCCCCTCTCCCTGCCCAAGATCCTCCCTCCAAAAACTTCGGAATTTACCTTAAAATTAATCCTACTACCCCCTTCGAAATAAAAATGATCACTGCAATAAGAGTTTCAATTTTCAAATTGATAAAATCAATGTTCTCTCTTAATATTAACCATGATGGATCTCTACTAATAGCTGTAGAAGATAAGAAATCAGCAGATACAATAATCAAACTAAAATCCCTTCTGAATACCCCAATTAAAGCATCTAATTGGAACCCAAAACAATCACCCACAAAAATAGTAGTTTATAATGTTCCCCCAGAGATATCCACTCAAGAGTTAAAAGAAGGCCTCTCAGATAGGGCTGGAAACACAATCCCAGTTGAGGATGTTACCCAACTTGGCAAACCTAACTCTAATGGCCTAAAAACTAGTAGATCCTTCTTATTCACACTGAAGGAAAAAATTAATATCCCAGAAAAATTACTCCTATTTGGGCAAATCAAACCACACAAGGAATACAAACCTAAGCCAATCCAGTGTCAGAAGTGTCACAAACTGGGACACACGACAAACAAATGCAATGAAATTCTCAGAGAGTGTAGTAATTGTAAAGCTTTCCATCCTAAAGAGCTGACAACTTGCAAAAACACCCAGCCTACATGCATCAATTGCAAAGGCCCACATGAATCTATAAATAAATCATTATGCCCTCCATACAAGAAAAGAACTCTAACACTCCAAATAGCAATAGAAAAGGCCATCCCATCCCTCTTTGCAGCAATGGAAGCAAATACTGCTCCAAAATACCAAATAAATCCATCAATGAAACCAACGAGAACCCCCAAGTAAAACGCCCCCAATGCATCAAATAGTCCAAATCCGACAGCACCTGCTAAGCTCCCTAGCTCAAATCCCTATCAGAAGGAATCACCAAGCCAACAACCAAGCCTCCTTGTCCGGTGAGATAAGGTCAGCCTGGCCCCCCCTCCCAAGAAGAAACAAACCAGAAACACTACCAGGAATCAATCCCCTAACCGACAAACAGGATGTACAACCAAAAACACAATCCCCAAATATATGCTTATTCATTCTAAACTGTAATGCAGTTCAGGCCATGAACATACGAGAAAACATCAAATACAGAAAACAAAAATCATTGCAGAATTTGCAAAAATCTACATCCCAGATGATATGCTCATTCAAGCAAAAAAAGATCTTGCTTTACTTTTAACAAAGCTGAACATTGATACACAGTCATATGAAGAATAAATCAACAACACAACATATATCAATACTCCAATGGAATGTAAGATCACTCACAGAAAATAAGCTAAATGAACTAGTATCTTTTATGAACAATAATTCCATTAATATTGCTTGTGTCCAGGAAACTCATTTAACCCAAAATCAACAAATTAAGTCTCTGGGATATACTATCCTCAGAAAGGATAGATCTTCAGAGAGAAAAGGAGGTGGGGTAGCTTTATTAGTTAAAAATAATATAAAATTTTGTGGTATCAATTTTCCAGATTTTGCAAATGATGTTGATGTAATTGGTATCAGTGTTTGGCTGAATAATTTAAAAGCCTACATAATAAGCTTTTATAGCCCTAATGGCCAAACTACAGATGCCAAGGATTTCTTTAAATATATAAATAATTCTATTATTTAAAAAAATATCATTATTTGTGGAGATTTCAATGCCCACAGCCTTTTGTGGGGGAATAAACCAGCAAATAAAGCTGGTAAATTCATTGAGCATATGACTTCAAATAATAATGAATTAGCTGTTGCTACCCCTCCAACCTGAATACATATTTCAACCACAAAAGTGGCAGATTCTCCACAATTGACCTACAAATTGTGTCATTAAATTTTTTGAAAAAAATTTACATAAATAAAATTTATAGTCTATGTACTGACCACTTTGCTATAGTTTGCTCCCTAAATGAACCTTCTGAAACTTTATCTCATACCTCCAAATATGTCAACACTAAAGCAAATTGGTCTATGTTCCAAAATAAGCTAAATAATGAAATTACAAGTTTCACCCAATGTTCATGCATTTCTAACACAACAGTTGACACGCATGCTGAAGCCTTGACATCTTTACTAATAAATACAGCTAATCATGCTATCCCCAGGACAACACCTAAGAAAACATTCCCTAAACAAATTCCTAAAGCATAGTGGACAAATGAGTGCCTAAATAAATGGAGGATAAAAAAGGCAGCTATGACAAAATTCATAAAAAAAACATCACCTACTACATATTTAAAAAAATTACAAGCAGAATCTAATCTAAAAAGGACTATAATAGATGATAAATATAACTACTGGAATAATTTTGCAAATAATCTCTCCAGAGAAACACGTGAGCCAATTATACATAAAATCATAAGCAACATCTGTGGGAAAAAGGCGTCCCCCAACCCACTCCTGTATGAGCTTATGCATAATAATACCCATTATGACAATGATAATGGAAAAGCTAACCTATTTGCAACTCTTTTTGTTAATAAGCTAACATCAAATAATCAAAGCAAACTATCCCCAATTCCTATGAACCCAAGTTACCAACCACGCCCAGGATCCGAGTACATAACTAATCTATTTTCAATCCAGGAATTGAATAATGCAATACATCATATTAGGACCAAAACTAGCGGCAGCTATGACAATATACACCCTACGTGGATAAAGAATCTCACACCTTCATACAAACAAGAACTGCTAAATTGTTATAATCACGCTTGGGCATCCTCTAGGTTCCCCAATATATGGAAATGTTCGTCCCTCCTACCAATCCTAAATAAAAATAAAGCCACAGAAACCTTAGTGTACTAGCGGCAATTCGAGAGTGCCCCTGTGTTGAGAAAAGTAAGAGAAATACTGGCATCTCCCAAACTCTCCTGGTCTGTTGAAAAAAATAATATGGTCACACACATACAATCTTATTTGCGACAACTACTCTTCAGTAAAAGCATCCGTTTCGCTAAATAATGCAATCAATGAATCTTTCTCAAAAAATAATGTCCTAGTTGCAGCTTTCCTAGATTTTGAAGGGGCATATGACAATGTGAGTCACCAAATCCTTTTAAACAAACTTGCAAACCTTGGAGTACCCCCTAAGCTAGTATCTTTTATTAAATCCTTCACATAAGTGCGAAGTTTCATTGTTTATGTTGGTTCAGCCTCTTCACCCCAAAAGACAATAGCCAAAGGCCTACGTCAGGGACCAGTCCTCAGTTCCACACGAATCTACAATATGCTGATGATCTGGTGCTATGGTCATCAGGCAAAACCTTTCAGATAGCACAGTCAAATCTGCAAAAGTTACTTTTCCAGTTCGAAAAATTCTCTCAACATTCAGATTTACCAATTGCAACCACTAAGTCAAAAATAATCCAATTTCACGAGAAGTGAAACCAAGTTAATGACAAACTAACTCTAAATAAAACAACTATTCCATAAGATAATAATATTAATTACCTAGGTCTCACGCTTGACCAAAAACTCAATTTCCACCTCCACATTTCAAACACAATAAAAAAATGCTGTAGAAAAACAATTATACTAAAAAGACTTCTTTTCACACCCTGGGGCTGTAAGGAGAAAACCTTACTCGAGTTCTATAAATCACATACAAGACCCCATACTGACTATGGGCTCATCGTCTATGGTGCATGTGCAAAGACCCAGATGCAAAAAAAATGAAACAACTCAAAATGATATAACACGTCTCATATTTGGTCTTAGGAAACCCACAAGCACCAAGTTTCTGCTTATGGAGAGTGGATTAACAACAATAAGGGAGAGACGTAGCTTTCTCTTGATAAAACATCTTACAAAAATTGAATCAAATAGCTCACACACATTACATAATTGGTTAAGAATTCCAGCCATGTATAGAAGCATTGCAGATGAGTATGCCAATATTCAGAAGAAGTTCCCCATACCAGCAAAGTCTATTGCACCCACTTTCCCCCGATCCCCCCATGGAATTGGTCAAGTCCCATAATAAATAATGAATTCTAAAAGTGGAATAAAGATTTAACCCCCATTTCTTTTGTCCATAAAAAATTTGCAGAACTTAATAAAATTACCTATAAAAGTCTCTTCCAAATATTTGTTGATGGATCAAAATGAATGAGATGGTAGCAAGTGGTGCTTTCCTTCCTAACCTGAAAATTGCAATAGGGGACAGACTATTTAATAATTTATCTATAAAGACTGCTGAGTTAAATGCCATAATCATGGCATTAGAGCACTTTAAAGAAAACCAACTTTTTATTGCAAATTCAAATAATATCATCGTATACTCCGACTCTCTATCAAGCCTTGAGTTGCTAGCCTCAGCTCCTCAATATAAGTTGGATATTGACACTTATCATTGTCTCAGTATTATTGATAATCTTGCTTCAAGTGGCATAAAAACTTATTTTCAGTACATTCCTAGCCACTCTGACATAAGTGGTAATCATCAGGTTGATGAAATAGGAAAAAAGGCTATAAATATTGACCAGCCGAGTGGGAGACCAATCCCAATTAGAAATATCTACCGATGGAGGCTATCAGATATTAATTTTAATAAGATTAATCCTATCCTTTCCCCTTTCCCAATAAGTATCTTTCTAAAATTTATCATAGAATTCGTTCTGGAACAAATGGACTAAATTTCCTTCCATTCTCATATAAGCTTTCTAATTCAAGTGGTTCAATTCCCCTGTCCCCTCTTTGCAGGCATTGTAATATGAATAATGAAACAATTGACCATTGCCTATTTGAATGTAATATGCTGACGTCTGCACAACATAACTTGCTTTGTAAACTGTTAAAATGCTTCAAACACCACAAAATCTGACTATCAGCCAAGAGCCTAGCCAACTATACCTGTACACAGAGCACAGAAATCGATATCTATCATATAATATTTGAACTCCTTGATTTAAAAGATCTACTGAAAGATATCAGAGAATATCTTATAAATAAGAGACAACCAGGACAGTAGCTCTAAATGAGGAGGGCTAAATAGTTCCAACTGAATAGCCCGCCTGCTGTGAATTAGAAGAAGAAGAAGAAGAACTTACATTTTTGAATTCAGCATAAAAGACAGCGATAGGAGAGCGTTTGGAGTATATCTCATGTTTGTGAAACGCTATCTATACAAATCTTTGAAAAAAGGCCACCTTTAGAAATATGTTGCTCAAAGACTGTGGGTGATAGAAGAATTATAACATTAATAGGGAATTCAGTGCAATAATTACACTAGAACCGCAATGAAACTAGAACCACGTCGGGGGAAGCATTTGTCTCAACTAGTACAGGTACTACGTAACATAATCGTATTTATATACCAGAATTTTTTTTAAACTTCCCATTTCAAGAAGGATTTGACATTATAATGAGTAATCATACACACCCATTCAATTATCCAATGGCTCTTTTAGCATTCTAGCCACCAAAATAAAATACTAGTACTAAATATACAACATGGCAGTTACATATGAAGCTGAAAACTAATTATAATTAATCAAATAATTATTTTACATGATAATATTTAATTGGGATTTATTCAAAATATTTACAAACTCTAGTTAAGGATTTAATTCTTTTTTTCTTAAGTCTTGACAATTAACAAAAATCGATTAAGCTCAAGATATATAGCACTATAGGGGTAAAAGTTAAGATCTGTGGCGTAGACGGAAAGAAAGGTGGCTGGGGATCTTTTCATGGGACTGAATACAAAAAGGGTAATTTTAGGCTTAAATTATCCTGTTTTTCACACCTTAGCGATTTGTTTTTTGTTGATACTTTTTTGGGGAGGGGGTGGAGGGAGTTGTACACTCTAGGAAATTGAGTTCTTGTGGATCACTTGCTGGAAAATATCACAATCTTATCTTCTTCAAGTATTTAAACCACACACACATAAATATTTCAATTACTATTTTCTGACTGTCTAACATAAAAAACAGACTCACTTTTTCTGCAAATGGCGTCAGATCCTCTTCCATGTTATTTGTCTTTTTTGAAACAGCTAAAATGACATGTGATACGCCAGCATCAACAAGAGCTTCAAATTGATGCACAATCATAGGCTTGTTAGCAAATTCAACCAATGGTTTGGGAGTATAAAACGTAAGTGGTCGCAATCTAGTCCCAAAGCCTCCAACCAAAATAATTGCCTTCATTCCACCAATTCTAGAATCTGTCAAAAGATACATTAGAAGGTGATGCCTAAGGTCTCATAGAAGGTGATAATCAAGGATACATCAAATTGATGAAAAATCATTGGCTTGTTACCGAATTCAACCAATGGTCGGGGATTATAAAACATAAGTGGTCACAATCTACTCCCAAAACCTCCAACCAAAATAATTGCCTTTATTTCACCAATTCTAGAATCTGTCATTAGATATATTAGAAGGTGATACTCAAGGCCTGATCAAAAAATTATTATATATAGTAAGAAATACTGATGAGGACTAATAGAAAAAGAGTTTTATAAATATAATAGGTGAGGTATAATCGGAAAAATGAAAGAACCATATGCTATATTGCAAACACAATAAAAGCATAAGAAGGTGTACTCGTACATGACTACTCGCCATTAAGGAAAAAAACAGCTAAAACCCATCACAATATCCGTAAAATAGCCAACGGCAGTCAAGGTCGTGATTTATAAGCATTAGCCTAATATCTGACCAACAGCATAGCATATCCCCCTCCCCATACTTGTGAAAAAATGAAAATATAAATAATAATGTACTTTTAAAATCAAAAATTATTAAATTTTTTACTGTTCAAATTACTTGCAAAACTGTTCCTCTGTTACCTTTGAAAACAACCCTGACGTCGATTCTATAATGCCCTCTAAAGTCCAAAAATGGCGCCCTTTAAATTTTCTTTTACTTTTGGGAATGGGAAAGTCACAAGGAACCAAACCTGGCAACTGGGGAGGGGGTACAATTATTGTGACCTTTGTGACTAAAAACTGCTTGACAATAATGGCTGTATAAGAGTGTGTTGTCAAGATGGTGCACCCACAACCAATCTTGCCACAAATCAGCTCTCTTTTTGCCAATGCTTTCACGCAGTCATTTAATATTCGCAGGAAGAAAGCAGAATTAAGCGTCTGATCCTGGGGAGCCCGTTCTTGGAGCACAGTTCCACGTGAGCCGACAAAAATACCAGCATGGCCTTGATTTTGCCCTTGATCCTTGACCTTGACATCCTCTCCTCTCTGGAGCTTACCAGCCACTTGAAGAACAATCTCCTTTTCAGAAAGCAGTTTTCATAAACTAGGTTCATCATCTGAAGAATTCTCGACTCTGTTTTCGCTGCTTTCACAAGAAACTTTATTACAACCCGTTGCTCATTAAAATCACGAACGATTTTCGTCATTAAATACCAAAGCACATGTGTACAAAACAAAGCTAAACATAAGACATTGTAGTCTAAAGACCAGAACATAATTGCACAAGCTTCAATGCGGCAGGGTTCACCGCACCAGGCATCCTTACTGGTCCGCACTGTGCGCATTTTACACTTTGCAATTGAAATACTGCTTCATTTTGTACATAAACCAGGACAACTGGGACAGAATTTTTAAACTAGTGAAATATCCTAGGGTCCCAGGGCGGATGGTAACTATACCCAAGAGCCATAATGAGAATGATGTAATTCTATGCAGCCAATTCACAGATCATTGGACTTGCAATTCATTCACATATAGTAGCATGTGGAAGTACAGTTCCACACATTTCACAAAGCAGGGTGCTAGACATACATCCTAGTTTCCAAAAATTAGACAAATAGAGAAATTATGTCAGTTTCAGAGGAAATGGATCTTGGTATTTTATTTGCAAAGGATCTGAAGTTATATTAACGGTCAAATCGAACAGCACGTTAAGATCAAAGTGGGTAAATAAATAATCGACCTTATTTGAGGTAGGCGAAGTCTGTTTACTTTAATTGGTATGGGTCGTAATCGCAAACGTAATCGTCCCGCTGAGGACTCAGAAAACCCGTTGAACTCTACAGCTACTAGTACCGGAAGTTCTATCACCCAAATTGCCGTGGAAACTTTATCACAGAATTTTAACAAAGTACTTGAAGCAGTCAAAGAAAATGGTAGAAAACTTGACATGGTGAACGATAAGTTAATAACACTAGGTGAACGATAAGTTAAAAACACTAGACGATCGTGTTTCCAAATTTGAGGTGACCCGGTCAGACCAGTGTTCTCAAGTTGCTATTCACGATAGTAGAATCGAAGTTCTAACAAATGAGAACACATCCTTGAAATCACAATTATCAGTTCGTGTTGATGAAGCTAAGGCCCAGGGTGATGCAGTTTTGGAAATGTTGGATAGGCTTATTAAACTGGAAATTGAACAGAGGGGAAAAAACATAATTGTTTGGAATGCAGGTTGCAAAATTGAAAATGTTGCTGTTGCTTTGTTCCAGTATATTATTTAAGTGGGTTTAGAACAGTCTACAGCACCACCATTCAAAGTTATTGAGTGCAAGAAGGATGCCAAATTTTTCAAGGTTGAACTGAGTGACAAGGAAACAAAAATTGGCCTATTACGCAGTGCAAAAAAACTAAAGAATAAGAATATTGGCCCATTCAAGAAATTGTTTCTTAGTGATGATGCTACCCCTGAGTTATGTCAGGATAGAAAAATTTTATTTAATAAGCGAGCCCAGTTACGAGATGCAGGTTTTGATGCATGGGTTTCTAAACGTTTCCCGCCTTGTGTTCAATTCAAACGCCCTGACGGATCGATCGCTAAGTATTTTCGGAATGATGTAGTTACTGAACATGTTAGACTGATTATTAGCCATGACTATGGAGAGCGTAGTCAAAGAGGACGATTCGGAAAGCAGAAGTGAATGTTTTGCTTGTATGTAGTTAATTGAGAAAGTATTATATTTGTTTTTATAGTTTGTGAAGTAAAGTTGAGTAATTTTAATTGGCTGTTAGAGTTTAGATTGGATACCCTCGTGTGTGATTTTATTGTGCTCTTTGGTGATTAATAATGATTGTTTTCTTCGTTTGACTTTATTTAGAATTTATGCCTTATTTCTTTTTGTGTTTTTTTCATTTTTCTTTCATTGTTTGGTGTGAGAATTGAGAGATTATCTTTAATTGTGATTGGTACATGCCCTATTCGCCACCACGGTCCATTTGGATTGTTAATAGATAGTGGTTAGAGATCTTGTTCTACCCCTGGGGGCTCGTAGTATAATTGATTTAGAAATTCAGAAGGTAAATTTTTATAATTATTTTAATGAATGTATTAATAGAAGTTTGAACTTTGTGGTTCCAGCTTCTGACCCCCCTGAGGATTCTAAATTTGTTTTTAGTTATGATTTTCAGGATGTTGAGTATCAGCATGGTGGATTGGGAGATTTTGGGATTTTTCATTTGAATTGCCAGGGTCTAAATACGACATTTGATTTTTTAGTGAATTTAGCTAAACTTAATCTTTTCCATGT
Source organism: Artemia sp. Qi Xiang Cuo (assembly GCF_049724085.1). Lineage (NCBI taxonomy): Eukaryota > Metazoa > Arthropoda > Branchiopoda > Anostraca > Artemiidae > Artemia > Artemia sp. Qi Xiang Cuo. Next base: position 33,414,116 of record NC_142814.1, on the reverse strand, counting down.
GCTTGCTTTGATGGAGACCTGGTTGAGGGACCAAAATTCTGCTCTTTTAGATATACCTGGCTATACCTTGTTTACTCGGAACCGGGAGTTACGTCAACACGGGGGTCTTGCGGCTTATGTTCGTGAAGATCTCCATGCGAGAGTCCGAGACGATCTAAGTGAATATAAAGAAATGGTGTGTGAAACACTAGTAGTACAAGCTAAATTGAATAATGTTGACCCATATTTAGTAATTGTATACAGGCCTCCTTCTGGTTCTATTCAAGAATTTTTATGAACAGCTGGCAAAAGCACAAATTAGTAATAACCCTTGTTTCGTTCTAGGTGACTTTAATATTAACATGCTGGATATGGAGTCTTTAGTGACTTCTCAGTTATTAAATTTGTGTATGTCTTATGGTCTGTTCTCAATGATTAACATCCCAACTAGAGTTTCTAGGACGTCTGCAAAGCTTTTGGATAATATTTTCCCCATGTATCTTTTAAATCGCCAGGAGTTCTTGTAGATGTAGAATCTGACAACTTTTGTATTTTAACAGAATTTGAGGTATCTAATCCTAAGCAACAAACTCCTCAACAGACTAAAACAGTTGTAGTTTTTTATTGTAGTGCCCTATTGAAAGTAAAAAATAATGTGAATTCATATTGATTGGGTATCTCTGTCTGGAAATGAGAGTGATGTAAATATTAAATTTACACTCTTTTATGGTAAGCTTTTAGAAATGGTTAAGGAAGTGGGAGCAGTGAAGAATGCAAATGGTAAAAACATTATGGGCCCCACCCTTTGGATCTACTCTACCATGTCCTCCAAATGTATCACTACATCTAAATATGATTACATTTGATGAGTTAAGGGATATTATCTAGTATGAAAAATAGTTCGTCCGGTAGTGACCTGGTGAGCCTAAAAATTCTGAAATGTATTTCCCTCCTATATCTGGTGTTCTGACATCGCTGATGAATGATTGCTTCCATCAAGGAAGGTTTCCAGATTGTTTAAAAAAAGCATGAGTGACACCAGTTTATAAAGGTGTTGATAGAAATGATTTGGGTAATTATTGCCCAATATCAGTCTTGCCAGTTATTTCTCGTCTTATTGAAAAATATTTTAGTAGTTGGTTGACCCATTTTTTAGAGAAGTTTAATTTGTTGAATAATAATCAGTTCAGTTTCAGAAAAGATAGGAAAACAGAGGATGCATTGATATTTTTGACTAGTATAATTAACATAGCATTAGATGAAAGATTTAAAGTTGGTGCACTGTTTCTAGATCTACAGAAGGCTTTTGATACAGTTGACCATAGCCTACTCCTGGAAAAATGTGAGGTCTATGGGATCCAAAGTAAAGCTTTTGACCTTATACGGACTTTCCTTAGTAACCGGTACCAGTTTGTAGAGCTGACAGGTATACAATCAGGACCCTGCCCAGTGGTTTGTGGTGTCCCGCAAGGGTCAGTTCTTGCTGATTCTTTTTTTATTGTTCATTAATGATATGTCTAATTTTATCCCAAGTTATTGTTTTAATGTTAGTGATATGGCTAAAAATCCCCAGAATGAGACTGTATCATTATTTGCTGATGACACAGTTGCTGTTAGTACCGCAAAGACAGAAGAATTACTTCAGACATCAATTAAAGATACTTTTGAAAGGTTAGATTCCTGGTTGAGGGTAAATAGGTTAAAAATTAATCTGGGTAAGACTAATTTTGTTATTTTTTCCCGTTTACCAGATTTTTATACATGAATTCAGGATATTGTAGCACAGTATGGAACTTTAAAGCGGGTGGGTTCTTATAAGTACTTGAGGGTTTATATTGATGAAGTTTTATCATTCAAGCGTCATATACAGTATGTTTGTATAACTGTGTCTCATAACCTGGGTATAATGAGAAAACTTAAGCATTTTTTTCCTCCTTTTGTTATGCGTCTTCTTTATTTTTCCCTTATCCATCCATATATATTTTATTGTCGTAGCGTTTGGCTTGGAACATTTCCTTCTATTCTTCAGCCAGTATGAGTTCTACAAAACAACGCTGTTTGGCTGTTAGATGGCTTACAACCCCGTGATTCGGTAAGAAACGCGTATGAGCGCGTAAAGATACTGCCAGCTTCCAGATTATGGGAGTTGTATACACTTCTATTCATTTTTAGGATTCAAAAGGGTATAAATCTCCTGTATTTTGATAGCTTAGCAAACCTGAGATCTTCCATCCATGATAATGATACTAGGTCATCTGTAGAGATTAATATTCTGCTGGTTGTTTCGGCCCAATTGATGTTTTCTTTGCTTCATAGGGGGATCAGAAGTTGGAACCATCTTGATCAAAATATAAAAAATATAGGTGATATTTCTTTGTTTAAAATAGTAATTAAAGGGATGCTTTTTAGTAAGTATGTATTTTAGTGGGGTTTTTTTTAAGATATTGGTAATTATATAGGGCTCCTGGGGGTGATGATTTTTTTTCTTTTTTTTATTGTTTTGTTATGTTAGCGTATTTTTGCCACCCCCTTGGACAAGTTTTTATTTCTCGGGGTGGCTGTTAAACTGATGTTAAATTGTTTGTTTGTTTAGAATAAATATCTCTCTATTCTCAAAGCAAAGGCAGGGGCAGCCAAATCCTTCCTTACCCATCAAGGAGACCTTCATCAGCAACCCTATAAAGGTTAACATCAAACTTAGCAAATGTGTTGTACAACACGCATTGGAATAGAGTCATGATACACATCATTTTTGCAAAGCACAGAAAAATAGATTAAAACATCGAATAGCATAGTATCCCATTCTGCATCACAGTTTATCCTCAGTTCTAATCAAATGTATATATTACAAAAAATGGCAAAAATCCTACCACTCAGATGGCAAATATTTGGCAAATATTTAAGAGTTTCTTCACAAGAATAAATAAATTCAAAAAGGGAATTTTCAATTTCAAAGAAAGATGAAAAAAAAATAAAAGGGATTCTTACCGTTATCTTGTCCCATTTTGTAGCCAAATCTTGTGTGCTAGTAAAAGATTTTACTTCAAGATAATCTGAAAAATAACAGAATCAAAATAATCTATATGTTACACTTAATGATTCTAACAGTTTAGTATCATTACAAGCACACTAACACACATGGGGAAGGGGTTCCCCCTGAGACTCATTCAGACAAAAACCCTATTGAAAAAATTCGGCATCAAAATAAGTATTTTAAAAAGTTTAATCTGATCCTCCAGGTTAAAAACCATCTATTCCCCCCTCCAAAGGTGAGAACTGTGTGTACATACAGTTACAAGCTACATGAAAAAAAACAGCATTAATTTAGAGAATTTTTTATAAAGCAATGACCAAAGTTTTATTTTTCAAGAATTTTGCTTGGTTTCATTATTATATCAGAATGTCACATTGCATCAGACATAGAAAATAAGTCTTACTATTTAACCTAAATTTATAATAAATGAAAATTTAACCAATTAGTTTTTATATTGATTTTGAACTACTCACAAACAAGCTCTAGACCAATTAATTACAATTGAAATGAAAGTAGCATCCAAGTGAATGGGAAGCAGAGCATGTCATTTACCATCAAAACTGGTGTGCAACAAGGGTGTGCTGTCGCCCCAGAATTGTTTAATTGTGTTATAGACCATGTCATGACTCTAACAACCAATTGATTGCTCTTTGGCCTCCAATTTGGAGATTCTTATCCTGATTTATGTCAACTTTGCAGACGACCTTGTGCTCATTACAGACTCCATGCAGCAGCTGATAAATGTTCTGAATGTCTTGCAGAATGAAACTGCACGCTTAAAGAAAATTAATAAAAAACAAAAATAATGGTAGTTGAACCGCGAGCCCCAGTTAGGCCCCAAGAAGTCACTACCATAAAACAGGTGGCTTTGTACACTTTTCCTGGTTTTTAGTCTGTAACTTTTGAACGGGTTGAGCCTTTGTCTCGATTTAAATTGCGTAAGTGTATAACACCATCCTGCTGTTGATTACCTTACTTAAAGAAATACCACTCAAAGGAAATTTTTTTGTTTATTTTTTGTTGGGTCAAAGACACCCCAGGGCATTGGGTGACTTCAGCCCAAGCCTTATTAACCCCTTTTTGAATGTGTTGTCTGACTATATGGGTAATGTGAGTATTTCTGAGGGGTGGCTTTGGCCCACGAAACAGTCTTTAAAAAAAATGTCTTCATTGGACATTTTATTCTTCAAATATATAAAAACTAAGCTACTGAATCACAGATCTGATGTGCTAGGCTGGGCATAGTTTGGTTAAATATTCAAGAAAGACTATTGGAAAGTCTTTCAAATCAACTCCAAGACTGAAAAGAACTCAACTTCAGGAACTAACCCACATAAATGCATCAGAAATCCGGGAAATCAAACACTGGTGGTCTAGATGATGAACAAGTGTTAGAAACACCAGGTGGGTTTAGTGACTTGAGAAGATCAAGGTGTTCATACCAGATCTCATCCACTTCTTCTGGCCACCTCCACTTCTTTACTCCAGCCACAGTCATCACTTTATCTTTAGTCTTTTTTCTTGGGATCAAGCTGAGTAACTTCTCCTGGGAACCTCTCTTCTTCATATTACAACTGAACGAAATCGCCTTGTTTGAGTTGGTTGTAGATCTCAATTCCAGGCAGTGACTTTTCACATGGAAACTGAGTCTCTTGCTCTCCTTCATCTTCAGACGAATTTGAGCCTTCTGGTTTCCTGCTTCTCTTGGGAGCTTTTCAGTCTTTCTTGATCAGGTTGAATTTCATCCTCGAACATCCTTGTCTTAGCTTCTTCTCTTTCTTTTCAGTCTACTTGACCAGGTTGAATTCCACCCTCAAATATCCTTGTCTTGGCTTCTTCTGTTTCCAGATCAGGATCATTGCTTCCTGAAGCTTCGCAACGGAAGTCTTCAACAGAGTAGCTTGTGCCAGCAGGAAGATCAAGTCGTTTATTTTTTGCTGCCCTTTTGGGTTTGTTGGTTCTGCACATGTCAATAACTGTCTTACTGAGGACATATGCTGAACCATCTGTTGATGATGTCAAAGGCAAACGACCGAGAACCTTCATTCTGTCCAATTCTACTTTTAGCAAAGCCAGAGATCAGGTCTTGTGCCCCATTTGCATCCATCAGTGACTCTGTCAGCTCCTTTAAAAGCCTAGGAAAATGCTCTTTAGGCAACAAAACTTCTTTTAGACCTTCACCACATGTCTTGAATCTTGTCAGGATCTGCCTCCACTTCACTTTCATAGGCTAAAAGAAGGCCACATCAAGCAGATGAGTAAGATGAGTTGAGTTCGGGATCAATGCTATAAAGCAAATGTTTTCTTGTTCACACTGTCAATAGACACCTGCCAGAAAAAGCAACTCCATCAAATCAAGGGGCTCTGATGGGACAATTTTGTGAGTAAAAAAAGCTCCTTGCCCTTACTCATCAAGCTCCATTCTCAACACAAATTGTCCAGCAAACTCTCAGATGGTTTGGGCATCTCCCTTGCATGCCTCCAACAGCCCTGCTAGAATTATGTCACAATTTTGACCCCACATCCCAAGGTTGGTCACACCCAAGGGGCAAGATCTTGGACCAGATGGAAGGACAGCCTACACAAGTTCCTCAACATGGCCTACATTGCTACTATCAAGGCCTCCCTCATAGCAGCAGACTGGTCCACCTGGAGGAGTGAAGTTGCTATGCTCTCTACACCACATATGATGTGGCAGGAGCCTTAAGTAAAGTCAAAGTATGAAAACTTAATGTAAAAAATAAGAGCAGTAAAGAAATAAATACAAAAATGATTTGGTCTACTACTTCTATAAAAAAAAAAAAAAAAAAATAGTTGCTATCAAAGGGGAGCTGAGAGTGATAGTGATTTTAAGACAAACCGAAATTATAACATGTTTGAGGAAGACTGCTAACCCCCTCAATCATCCACTCTTTACATCAAAGAATACTTTTCTGATAGCATTTAAGAATAAAACAAATGAAGTCAGTTGGCAATAACAAGTGTCATATTTACCAATTAGCCGTCAAAACATTTAAACCAAATCCTTATTGCTCAAAGTAAATGCAAACAAATTAACCCTGTCATTCTTGGAACCCTTTGAAAGAAAATTCAGTTTTTTATCACTGCTCTTGGGTTGGAGCATTCACTCATGAATCACTTAGGGGGGGGGGGGATCAAACTAGGGGAGGGGGTAGCAATATACCATGTAGGTAATATGTTTACTGTGTTTTTTAATGTAATTTCGTTTGTACTTCTCCTACACTTTCATTTAAAAAAATTCGTTCTTTTATCTTATGTCTGTTTTTTTAATATCATAATCAGACTTAGCCTTAATTACCTATATAACCTTAACCTTAATTACCCTAAGCCCCTCCTCTTTACAATTGAGTTTAATTTATATACAGCAATGCTTCAAAAACAGGGGCTTATTTTCTTTATATGCACAAAATTAGGTTTTTCACAATATGAAAGAAGTAGTTTCCCCTATAAAATTCAGTTGCATAGCTATGGAGGCAAGGGGCACATTTGTCCCTGAGTACAACATCTGTTGGGGTGTCTTTAAGACAGATTTAATTATTTTATCCATATTTTTCCAAAATTCCTACTCTTTGCACCTAACTTCAACTTTTATCACAATAATGGAATATCTAAAGACTAAGATTTTCTGTTAAGAAATACCATTTCTGCAATAAGAGAAGAGCTGACAACCACTCCCCCTTGCCTGTATTGCAAACTTGGTCAATATATTGCTTCAAATGAAGGGAGGCTAGGGCTAAGTCTCCTCTTTATGTTTATTTAAAGAACCATTAATAAAAATTAGAAAACTTGAGCCTAAAAATGCAATTTTTGAGGCTACAGGTCCTCACACAAAATTCACCCACATAGCTAGTGCACAACAATACAACTGTTTCTAATGGGACATATATTCTATAATGGCTGCTTATTTTTATGGACAGCAAATATATTTAGGGCAAATGTGCCACCCCAATGCAGCACAGCATCAGAAACAGAGAGGTTATATACTTAGCTTTTTGATAGTTTCAAACCTAGTGGCTATCTCAGAAATTTTCTTTTGATACCATTTTAACCCTATTTGGTAAAAACTAAAATAGATTGTCTCCAAGCTTAGGCAAATTTAGTGCAAAGGAGGAAAACAGCAGTAATAATAAACTACTACAAATTTGTAGGTAAAATAATCCAGTCCTTACCAATACGGGCTTGGTAATAAAATGGCCCACAAGTTACAATACTTTTCAAGTAATGGTAAGACAGCTAACTGTATTGATTACATGATTGTAAATAAAAACTAGCAGGATTGATGAAGGACACTGTGGGATATGCAAGTGCTATCACTGGTCCTGAAAGCAATGATCAACATCTACTAGCATTAAGTTAATTCAGAGCTGTAATTTAGAAAGGGTAATTATCTTCCAGGTTGTTGTGATGTTGAGAGACCCTATATTGAACTTTGAAAGATGGTCTTCTAAGAACAGCTGGATATGAAACAGAGAGCTTACAACTTCATAATAAAGAAGATAGGTGGAATAATTTTAGGAGAATAGTTTACAAAGTAGTAGAAGATATATTACAGAGAAAAATTGGAAAAGTAGCAAGGAATATTAGCAAATGCACTTTAAGGTTGATGGAAAATAGATCTATTATGTATTTAAATTTATGATCTTACAGGAATATGAGGAATGTAGAAGAAGCCAAGAAGGCATTAAAGTGCAAGTTAGAGGGATGTAAAATGGAGGCTATGGAAAACATTGCTTAGGATCTGGGATATGGAGCAAGAAAACATAATAGTAACATATTGTATTGACATGTTAAGAAATTGAGAGAAAGGTTATGCAAGAATATAGTATCAAATATGAATGTAAAAACTCCAAGGAATAGATTATGCAAATGAATTGAATGTCCTAGATAAGAGCAATAGCAAACTAAGGCAAGTCACTCAAACCATGAATAAATAGTAGGAAAGAGGTGATTTTAGGGAACAAGAACATTGACAAAATTTTAATAGCTCACATTACCAGAGTAGGACTGCTAGCAAAGAAGGGAGGTGCAGTAAAAAGCAGAATAGCCATGGCACAGGGTGTTTTGTTTTTTTTTAGTTGATAGTAGTTTGGTAGCACTGGAAGAAAAGCCTTTGAACTAAGATTGGGATACTGGAATCCAGTAAAATGATAATGGTTACAAATAGTTTTGAAATGTGAGCAATTTGAGAGATTGAGAAGTTTGAGAGATAATACATGTTTTTTCAGAAGAACAAAGGCTTTGTTTATTTGTTTGGCTAACCATGTATCAAAAAGAACTTCTAAAAATCTGATTTGATTCCATTGCCTATGGTTTTAATGAAAAGAGACTGAGGTGTCAAGATCAAGTCTTACAAATGAAGGATAATAGGACAACAAAAATCATGCAAAAGATAAGATGTTAAATGGGGACTATTCCTGAGGACAGTAATTCACTGTTGTAACCATAAGAAAAATTGGATTCGATGTAATTTCTAGCTTTTTGCATTATGGAAGGGCAAGTCAGTATTTGTTATTACTTTCCACCACAATTGTGATTTATAGCCTTTGTGCTTTTAGGGCCAAAAAAAGCAGGATATCCTTAAATAGAGCAAGAAGAGACCATAAGATAAGAGTCAAAACTTCAAGGGAAGGAATAAGGAGGTGATCTTTTAATATATTGGGGTGATGGAGGAACAAGGGCACCTCTATTGGTCTCAGACAGCTTGGTGCTTTATTGAATTGCTAGTAGTAATAGCATCAGTAATAGGTTCATTACCTTATGCCACATTTTCTTATGTCAATAATTTAGTATAGATAACTTTACACATAGTGAATTTTATACATTTGAAATAACCATAAGGTGCAATTTTTTATATATTGATTTCAAGATTTCTGGTAATAGTGTAGTTCATACTGTTCTGAACTAGATGCCTCAATACAAAATTCTTACTATATTATATTTAAAAAAAAAGTTTTGCACTAGATTTTCAGACAAGATTCTAGTTTAATTCCAACCAAGTCCTGTCTAACAAATGGATATAATCCATAGACTCTATCCGAAATTTGATGATTTTTTGGAATTTTCAATTTCCAATTTTATATTTTGGGACATTAAACTATGTCCCAAAATAGATGTAAGATCTATTTTTTAATACAGATTGGCTCCTGACAGTTTAATTTACTGAGTTCAAGAACTTCTAAGTTATCAAAAAGCACAAAACTAAAACAAACAATAGGGCTAAATTTATCATGTAACACAGAAATATGACAGTAAAAAACAGAATATACTGCTTGATTCCAAATTCAAAGCCCTTTCAAAGTGTAATAATCCCTACCCTAGCAATTGCACCCAACCCCAATTACCTAACAGACCTAGGCTATATATAGAAGTACAATCCTTTTGTTTCTTAGTTTGTTTTTTTTTATTGGCATTATAAACAGACTGCTGATGCCAACTGATAAGAAAAAATCAGAAAAACTGGTAAAATTGTGCATATACAGTAGTCTTTAACTAATAGTGTGCTAGTTACCTCAGTGATATTAAGTGGGGAGAGGGTAACCCCCCTAGATTTTTTAAGAATACCTATTAACATGGTGTTTAGCCTCATTTTAAGTCTCTGTTTGAGGTTCTGTCTTTTGCATCTTTATTTTAGAAAAAAATCAAAAACAAATCTTTGCCCCTCCCTACATTTTGTGAATTGATGTTAGTGAGTTATTGGCCAGTAAGAAACATGGTTTTAATTTTAAATAAAGATAGGTTGACTTACAGTTTAGTGAAGCATCATTGGATATGGTAATGCCTGGCTCTAAAAAAAGCAGAAAATATGCATTGTGAGTTTACTTTTAACCTGTAAAAATACAGCCATTATTTCAGAATTTGATTGCATTCACTACAAATTTATGCATGAGAAAAAAACTCTATTTTTCCAACTTTAATTGCAGTTTACTTGTGAAATTGGAAGTTGACTTACAGCCTTTGAAGGGGCCCCAAAGGAATTTTATATGAATTATGAAAGAGCATAAAAAAAAATCAAATGATGTTTTCACTTTTATCCTAGCTAAATTATATGGCCCACTGCAAATTTACCATGAACTTCACCCCCTCTCACCTTGTAATGTGCAAATATATACCCTGAATTGGAATATACCCTACCCTAAATTGTTGATGGCAAAGTTTTGAATTGCAAAATTCAGTACTATTTTCGTCAATGGCATTTGAAAAACTTGAAATGGTAGGAAAAGAGCTTGAATTGAAAATCAAACCAAAAAATCAAAACCAGAAAACCAAAGTATTTTACAGGTTAGGTTATAACTTCAGTAAATATTTACCAAATCATATTATTGAGTTACAACTTTAGTGAATATACCACTTGATGCCTTTTTTTATGCTCCTTGCAGAAATTAGAATTATTTTTGTCAGATATGAATTTTAGCCCCCACCTATAAATATACAAATTCAGGGTATATATTTGCATGTTAGGGGGTACCTCTCATTTACATCAGAAATAAAATTACCCCCACTCCCCTAATGTGCAAATATATACCCTGAATTGGTATATATAGGGATGGGGGCTAAAATTAATTTCCGACAAAAATTATTATTATATGTGTAAAGAGCATAAAAAAAAGGCATCAAGTGGTATATTTACTTTATTTTTAACTCAATAATGGGATTTGGTAAATATTTACCATAGGCTAACTTCTTTGTGTGGTTACAGAAATGAAATGTCTTTGGGGCCCCTTTAAGGGCTTAAGATGCAACTAGCCCCAGAAGCAATTATTGAATTATGAAAGAGCATCAAATGATGTCATCCTAGCTAAATTATAGGGTCACCTAAAAATTAACCCATAAAGTGATTTAGCCTATTCATTTCTTTCAAGCTAACTTAGGCTAAATCAAAAAAGAAAAAAATGTCTTTTGTTTGGTATATAGTCTAGGAAAATATCTGGAATCTTAGGGGGAGGGTGGAGATAAATTGTCACAAGCATAACTATACATGTCAGAAAGAGTATAAAATTAAGAAAAGCCTATGGTGCTAGGTTACTCAGTTCTAGACTGTTTCCTTTACAAGACCTTTCTCCTCTGGTGTTACCAAAATATTCAAGCTGTTGTTCAAAAATGTTACCAAGATAGCCTAGGCCCATCTAAATTGATATTAAACTCTAAGCTAAATCTAGTAAATGGCCTAACTAAAAAACTAGATCTAGTCAAGAATTGAGAATAAGTCATGTTAAAAACAAAGATTTTACCAGACAGATTATAGCAGAGTTGAAGCAAAAGTTACAAGCCTAACAGAAAGGAAACAAGAAAATCAACAGCAAGTTATTTGGACTAAATTTTTAGCTAACGGTCAACATTTTCTTCTATTTCCTTCAAAAACCCATTTTACTCCTAATCCTTGATAGGTAGCGTTAAAACGAAATGCACTTCCCATTTCAGCTTTCAGGAAGCTAAAGATACCATTTCAAAGCTCCAGCGTGATGCAACTGGCCCTGACGAAATTCACATTTTGATGTTGAAAAATTTGCCAGATACATTTGTTAAGCTACTGATAGAGTTATTCGACAGATCTGTCATAGACTCATCAATACCTTATGAGTAGAGTAAGGCAACAGTGATCCCACTTATAAAGGCAGGAAAAGACCCTAAGCTGGTTGATTCATACCGCCCTGTATCACTTACTTCTCGTGTTACAAAACTAATTGAGAGGGCAATAAAACAAAGAATTTTAAGCTCATTAGTAGACCATATCCCAATTGGACAGTTTGGCTATCTCCCCTGGGATGCCAAATCGATACTTATAGTGTCTTTTGAACACTTTTTCATCCTGAGGGACACCGGGACACTAATGGGTAAAAAAGGCAGCTTTTTGGAAAAAAAGACCTTTTTGGACATTTTTCAAAATTTATGAAATAAAATAAATTACTTTCATAAAAAAATGTCACTGATCACGAAATGAGTGCTAAGAATTATATCTACTTATTTTTTAAGTTCTGTATTGTATTTTCCGGGGTTGCTTGCTCTTCCGTGAAGCAAACTTTCGAAAAATACCTTCAAAATTCTTTCACCTATAGATGGTATTATTAACCCTGATTTTTACTCGCCACGGTCAAGATAACAGACAAGCTATCGCCTTTTTTATATAAACTTACTTCGGACTTCCGAACGTCATACAAAAACCTCAATGAAAAGTTAACAAAATGAAACCTTTCGATTGTTGATGGTCTGAAATCAAAACAAAAGCCAAGTTGTCAAACACCCGGGGTAAATTCCTTCAGTTTGAAATTTTCTTCACGGGAAAGGAGCTGAGAGAAATTTAAGTAAGTAAAAATTTAATGTTAGGTGATATAGCTCAATTGTATAAATATATATATATATATATATATATATATATATATATATATATATATATATATATATATATATATATATATATATATATATATAAAAGTACTTATGCATTATACGGTACCCACGAAAGAAGTCAAGTTTGGTTAATGCTAATGAAATAAAATGGGATGAATATATAATATTTTAGAAACAAATTTTGGCTATATATTTGCACATTAAGGGTGGGAGGTTGGGTGGGTAAAGCATAACATATATTAAAATACGTAACCTAACCTAGGTACCCCCCCCCCCCTAAACCACAAAAAACCATGGTAAATTTTTCGTTGTTCCTATTATTGACTTGCGAATAAAGTAAACATACCGGTCGATGGCTTTTTTTATTCTCTTTCCAAATATAATAACCATTTTTGTCGGAAATGAGTTTTACCCCTCACCCCTATATATTTGCACATTAGGGGGGTGGGGGTAAATTTTATTTCTAATATAAATGAGAGGTAAGTTTAAACTTCCCCCCCCCCCCCGCACATAATGTGCAAATATATACCCTGAATTGGTATATATAGGGTTGGGTTTAAAATTCATTTCCGACAAAAATGATTATTATCTTTTGAAAGAGCATAAAAAAAGGCATCGAGTTGTATGTTTACTTTATTCATCAGTCAATAATATGAATAACGAAAAATTTACCGAAACAATCGTTAAAACATTGCAAACCACGCTTTGCAATCAATTTAGACAGCAGATACTCGTTTGACGGGTCGGTAAGTTTTTCGCAGTTAATAGTATTGACTTACGAATAAAGTAAGAATACCACTCGATGCCTTTTTTATGGTCTTTCCAAAAATAACAATCATTTTTGTCGGAAACGAATTTTACCCCCACCCTATATATACCAATCCAGAGTATATATTTTCACATCAGGGGGGGGTAAAGTTTAAACTTACTTCTCATTTACATCAGAAATAAAATTTACCCCCCCCCTAATGTGCAAATATATATCCTGAATTGGTATATATGGGGGTGGGGGTAAAATTTGTTTCCGACAAAAATGATTATTGTATTTGGAAAGAGCATAAAAAAAGTCATCGAGTGGTATGTTTACTTTATTCGTAAGTCAATAATATGAACTGCGAAAAATTTATCGATGGGTCTCCATGTCTGGTTTCTTTAAACACTATATAGCGGTGGGTACCGCATAGTGCATAAGTAATAAGTACCTATATATATATATATATGTATAAATATATATATATATATATATATATATATATATATATATATATATATATATATATATATATATATATATATATATATATATATATATATATATATATATATATATATATATATATATATATATATATATATATATATATTTGTTTGTTTCTAAGCCTAGGGACATAGGAAACGCCAAAAAAGCGGAATTTTCGAACGATTTCATAATTCGTGCGGAAAGGGTTAAAAAGTACCAAAGAAGACTGAGGTTGCCTGAAAGACTAAAAAAGTATGGGCGACAATTCTTGAAGAAGTCATAATGAAGACAAGGCCTAAGAAGACATGCTAATGAAATAAAATAGGATGAATATTTAATAGTTTAGAAACAAATTTGGGCTATATATTTGCATATTAAGGGTGGGGGGTTAGGTGGGTAAAGCATAGCACATATCAAATACGTAACCTAACCTAGGTACCTCCCCCCTCTAAATCCCAAAAAACAATGGTAAATTTTTCGTTGTTCCTATTATTGACTTACGAATAAAGTAAACATACCGCTCGATGCCTTTTTTTATGCTCTGTCCAAATATAATAATCATTTTTGTCGGAAATGAATTTTACCCCACCCCTATATATACCAATTCAGGGTATATATTTGCACATCAGGGAGGAAGTGGGTGGGGTAAAGTTTAAACTTACCTCTCATTTGTATCAGAAATAAATTTTCCCCCCTCCACCCCCCTAATGTGCAAATATATAGACCTGAATTGGTATATATAGGGGTGGGGGTAAAATTCATTTCCGACAAAAATGATTATTTTTGTAAAGAGCATAAAAAAAGGCATCGAGCGGTATGTTTACTTTATTCGTAAGTCAATAATAGGAACAACGAAAATTCACCATTGTTTTTGGGATTTAGGGGGGAGGAGGTACCTAGGTTAGGAGAATGTTATGCACTCTGCCCTGACTATATATAATTCTTAGGGCTCTCTTTTGGATAATTTCTAGCCTATCGGACCCATCCATCATAAGACCAAAATTCCACACCGGGAAAGCATACTCAAACTGTAGACGGATAAAAGATACATGAAGGCGAAGGATATGTGCTTTTGTAAGGAGGCCTTATTTTGTGAAAATTTCGTAACTCAATTCTATTAAAGCATGGAATTCCCTTTAGCTTCATAGATCAGAAATTTAGCGACAATTTCAAATTAGCTTGAAGTTGAAATAACTTCTCTTTGCGTAACTAGCCAGAAATCTTTTAGTGACACTCTTTGTCCAAGAATCAAATGAACTTTGAACCCGTGATATGTTAAGACCTAATTTAGACCAGTTTTGCAAGTCCTTGAAAGACTGGAAAGAAACTACTTTTGACAAAAGGTGGTTGATTGGCTAGGAGGGAGGGAAGGTCGCTAAACGGATCAAGTAGCAAAAAGAATATAACTTATGGATGAGAGACAATCGGGGTAGTTTTGCCTCGGAACCAAGGAATATGAGTAAGTGTTTTCTTTATGAATTAGGATAAAAAGCTACTACTAGCCTGCATGAATTTCCTTTGAGAATAACACTAAAATAAAGTAACAAACTTCAGAGAGATTTCTGTCGCTTGGACTAAATTAAGATCCTACTTTGAATTAATTTAATACTTACATTTGAGCCTTATAAACTTTCATTAGGACGAAAATTCCCCTTTGAAGGTTACCAATCGATTTATAAAGGGTTGAGTCTTACTGGTAAATTTAGGTAGCCCTGAGGTCCTTTGTGATTAATTAGAGGATGTGTTCTAATTAAAATTGATTAGAGGCGGAAATATCTTAAGACTCTTAGTAGGTTTTATTCATTTGTTGATTGGTTTTTCAGTTAATATATTTCACTTAACAAGGCTTGAGCCATTTGGACAAAACAGCATTTTAAGGTTAGAATAAGCTAAATTAAATTTCTTCCCAGAAATTTAAGCTTCGAATAACTGAGGGTTTAAAGAGGAAAGGAAACCTTAACCAAGAATTCAACGTTAGAAGAGCCCTTTGTGCTCCCCTTTTTCAGCCTAGAGTCCCTTGAGGCTTAGCTTGACTTTATAAAGACCTTATATTCGAAAATTGGAATTATTGGACAATAACATTACTTAACACCCCCCCCTTTTTGCAATCTTCAGACGTTTATACGAAGAGGAACACCGTTCCCTTTTAATCATTCTTTCATTTCATTAACCCCGCACTGCATGTTTATACAAAGGTGACCTCAATGTTTATACAAGCAGGTTAGGGGGAAAGGGGGAACAATAATATCAGCTTAAGAATTTCTAAGCCTTTATGTCAAGATATTTTCAATTAAGTTTCCCTGCTAAAGTCAACACTTAATAAAAGTCAAAGGAATACACAACCCTTTTCAAGAAATAATAAAAGAATATCTTGGTTTGGGTTAATGAAGGTTGAATTAAAGCAAGTACGGTTATTCTTAGCTTAGCTCAAAAATAGCTTGAACTAAAGGATTTTTATAACCCAGAACTCAAGCATTGACTAGCTGTTCAAGTGTAACCCCTTTAAGTTGAAACATTTGTTAGCTTAGGATTAAATTAATCTTTTTCTTTTCGGTATACATTGGTGGATTTGAACAACTAGATCATTTGACCTTAGAAGAGATTTGGAAATAATCAACATAGATAGAATTAGAATAATTTCTCCTTTATCTTATTTTATAAATAAAATCAGTTGTCACTGAATTCTGAGTACCGATTCCTTACCCAACGCCTCAGTTTGTATCACGCTAAAAAAATTTATTAGCCCTGCTAGTAGGGGCAACCTTACACTTTTGGGCATGGAAATTTAGCAAATAGCTTAATGAGAGATAGAGATGGACTAGCCTGTTTGACAATAGAGCAAATAAAGGCCTCCTATTTCAAATTGCTAGTCAGTGTGACCCCTAAGAGTTTAGTTTTTGTTGTAATTATTTCATTAGGTACTGGGGTTGTAAATGATGGCTTTGATTTAAGAAAATTAAAGCTCATAACATTATATTAATGGGAATTCCCTTTCATTTTTGACTGGGCTGCTTCACTTGCAACGTCTTCGAAGATTTCCATTCCACTGCTCTTAATATTTCTTCTGCACTTTTCGAGCAATGACATATCATCCACAAACTTCCAACGATCGACTGATTCATTAGCAAGATTGTTGATCATTACCAAAAATAGTAAAGGACCTAAAAGCGTACCCTGCAGAAAAAAACATGGGGAGTGAATCAGAGTAAACAATTTTGTACTTAACAACTTGACTTTTATTGGACAGAAAAGATGCAATAATATTGACTAGAAAAGAGGTACTTCAAGATCATTAAGCATTTGTTCAACTAAAATATTATGTCTAACCAGATCAAAAGACTTTTGGAGGTCGATTAAACCTTTCAGACCTGAACATTGAAGGAGTGCTTGAAAAATTCTGAAACCTTGCAAGAATAATCAACGTAAGCTTCGTTTCAACTTAATTTCAACTTCAATTATTTATTTCATTTACAAACAAAAATGGAAATGGTTACCATATGATCACCTTAGGATAAAAAGATTAATTTCACTTAATATGGAAGTTAAAAAAAAAGTTTCTGTCTCCATTCAGACACAACCGAACCTTACATTTAACGCAGAGAATTCTGCTAGTTGCACCCCTTGTACATTTTTGTACCGGCAGCGTCCCTTTTTGACTGTGTCGGGTAGATGGCCAGCAGTGTCATATCGCACCGATTCTGACGGGTTGCCTGCTTCTGTAGTTTTGTTTTTCACTTTGTAGGAGCACTGACAGAGGGTCGACCAGCACGAGGACTATTGACAACTCCTGACACTATCAAGGATCTGCAAATATCCATCTTGAACTACATCAAGGAAATATTCTGCCTACCCAGGTCTTAGCACTCTTGCTTACGTAGAAGCCAAGCATTATTCACAGCTAAGTAAAGGAAATAATGGACTATCTGCATTTGCAATTTCATGTACCAAATTTCAGTGCTGTAGAGTTCCAAAAGCATATCAGACACTTCTATGCCACCCATTAACTTGTTGTACTTACGGACAATACATGGGCGATCTACCTCGACGTGCTACGAGTACGTCCATCCCACCTTTGACCCTGGTCAACTGGAGCTACGGCACAGAACGATGAGGCCATATGCACTGGTTTATTGTCAAACCAGTTCACAATGGAAACTTTCGTGTGCCTCTCAAGTCTATAATCATAGCTTCCACGCCCTTTCTTTTTCAATGATGCATCACTTTCCAAAGTTACACCTTTCATACGATTACTCCTTAACGTCCCACGTGATTCAATCCCGTGATTGGTGCGTAAGGCATGAATAAGGTCAATAGATGTGTACAAATTGTCGAAGTCAAGCTTGAAATTCATTCCCTGTGGCAAATTGCCGATCAGTCTAAAGACAACGTCAGCACCCAGCCCCAAAGGACTAGCCGGAACTGAGCCTTTTCCCTGTGTAGATTTCTAGGTCATAGACAATCCCCATCACGCCCGCTATCGTAAACACTTTGACACACCATGAATTAGGCTTATCTTTCAAGTACTGTTTGAAACTTAGCCGACCCTTGAAGGGAATCATCTGTTCGTCTACACTTTGTCTCTCCTCCGGCAGTATGCTTTTTAGATTTTCTCTGAGCCCGTCATACATTGGTCTGATTTTGTGCAGCTTATCATGACCAGTTTGATCCGATGGCATTGCTAAGCTATCGTAATTGATATGAAAAAACTGCCGAATCATGAAAAATCTATCACGGCTCATAGCCTTTGCGATTGGAGTGTATCGGAAAGTGCGCTCCCAGTACATCCTCGTAGCTGTTAGCTTTACAATACTCATCAGCATCTGTACTCCAAGGAACCGTTCATATCATGCTGGATCAGCTTTAGGGCAATCCTAGCGGTTGTTTTCCTCGTTGCATGCAGATTGGTTTGGTCAACTAATCCAGCAATGATGCTATCTGTGATGAAAGTTCTGAATAAATCAATGGGTAAGTAAATTTCTGTTGCTTTCGAGAGGGAAGCTTTCCATGTGGTATGACGGGGCTTAATCTCTTTTCTTAGCCACTTGTATTCTTTTGTGGCATCTTGGTTTTTCATTAATGCGGTGGGGACGGCTGAAGAAGAAATAGGTGACGATTTTGTCGATTGGATGGGAGACGGTTGAGCTTCAGCAGTGGGGAATGTAGTTTCTTCTCCAGCATCATATTGGTCATCTACATCCGTTAAAATTGCGAAACAGTTCAACATGCTAAGAGGTTAGTCTTCTGTAGGATCGTCAACCGGCTGAACAGGCTATAGGTTGGCATATGTGAAACTGGCACCTGGTGGTTCGATTTCATAACGGATCAGACTCGTCGCCACCATCAGACATGATTTCCATCTCAGATTCGCTGTCTGGTAGCAAAACCATCTCTGCAGCTCGCTCTTGGGTGAGCTTCTCTCTTACACGTTTGCTCCTCTCCTTGAAACCATTTTCTCTTTAAAGCACGATCGAAGCAGTGGTATAATAGAGTCAAGAAAATCCGTAATAGAACAGTCAAAATGTTGACTTTAATCTTGATGTTCCCTCTGAAACTACTGCTAATTCACTAAATAAACACCTTGCCGCTATTGCACAAACCCTCCCTGCTCTATCATGTAATATTCCCTCCCCCTCCCTCCCCAGTACCAGACCCGTACATCCTTGTAGCACAGCCTGTTGATATTGAGGCAAAAATACGTAAACTAAAGAGAACTTCAATATGTCCCCTTGATATTCGAATTGATTTAGTAGAAGTATTTCCTGATAAGTTATCAAAACCTTTATCAAATATATTTAATACAATAACTAGAAGTGGTTCATTCCCTAAGTGCTGGAAAAAAGGATACATTACACCCATACAGAAGAAAGGTGTTAGTTTGGACTTTTGTACATGCCGACCAAATACCTTAACACCAATATTGTCTAAACTGTATGAGAGCTTCGCAGCAGATTGGCTTAAAAAGACGATCATGAACTTGTTGATGAACAACAATTCGGAAAAATGAAAGGCTTATCAACGACACATTACTTGGTCAGTCTTCGTGATACTGTATACAAATTACTTGACGAGCCAGATACCTGGCTCAATCTCCTTTAATCAACCTCCAAAAGCCTTTTGATCTGGTTAGTCATAATGTTTTAGTAGAACAATTGCTGAATGAATTTTCTGTACCCCATTTTCTGGTCAATATTATTGCATCTTTTCTGTCAAATTGAAGTCAAGTTGTTAAGTACAACAATGTTTATCCCAATGTCTTTTGGAGTTCTGCAGGGTACGCTTTTAGGTCCTTTACTATTTTTGGTAATGATCAACAATCTTGCTAATGAATCAGTCGATCGTTGGAAGTTTGTGGATGATATGTCATTGCTCGAAAAGTGCAGAAGAAATATTAAGAGCAGTGTAACGGACATCCTCAAAGACGTTGTAAGTGAAGCAGCCCAGTCAAAAATGAAAGGGAATTCCCATAAATATAATATTATGACCTTTAATTTTCTTCAATCAAAGCCATCATTTACAACCCCAGTACCTAATGAAATAATTACAACAAAAACTAAACTCTTAGGGGTCACACTGACTAGCAATTTTAAAAAAGAGGCATTTATTTGCTCTATTGTCAAACAGGCTAGTCCATCTCTGTCTCTCCTTAAGCTATTTGCTAAATTTCCATGCCCAAAAGCTCATTTCCTTCGCCTTTATATATCTTTAATCCGTCCACAGCTTGAGTATGCTTGCCCGGTGTGGCATTTTGCTCTTACGGTGGATCAGTCCGATAGGCTATAAATTATCCAAAAGAGAGCCCTAAGAATTATATACGGTCAGGGCAAAGTGCCTAACATTCTCCTCCTCAAGGAATTCCACCTCCCTACCCTGGCAGCCCGACTTTGTACCAATTTCGGAAATAATCTGCGTCGCAACCCACGCTTTCAATGTATACTCCCAGCCCTTCATTGCCCCCTAAAGCCTCGTTTACCCTGATCAAAACCACAAAAAATCCCGGCTCTAAGTCTTATTAATGCAAGAACTGAGCGTTACAGAAAGAGCTTTGTGCGAGGTAATAAAGTACTATTCTATTCTAGTCTTCACTCCAGAAGAAAATATCTCCTTGCAAGATATTTTGCAAAGAAGATAAGACTCAAGAACCACATTATCTACGAAGGAATCATTAGCCACCACAACCCCGATGTCTGCTATAAACCAACAGAGATGCCCTCTTCTGATAGATTCTTTTGCCTTCATGGCATGGAAGAGTTCATGGAGAATGGCAGGCTGACTGTTTTCAGGCTGAGAGTTCATTGGAGGCGTTCATGGAGAACGCATACAATGGAATTGGAGAACTGATCATTCCCAAGATCAGCATTGCATAAAAGGAGGGCCTTCCCCAAGCACTGATGAAAATCATATTTCTGGGAAAGTGGGCAGAATATCAGGACTGCATCCAAGTTTACACAGATGGCTCAAAGACAGAAACAAAATGCAGCTGTGCAGTACTTATACCCCCCCCCCCAGAGCCTGTCTGTT
Organism: Artemia sp. Qi Xiang Cuo; assembly: GCF_049724085.1. Taxonomy (NCBI): domain Eukaryota; kingdom Metazoa; phylum Arthropoda; class Branchiopoda; order Anostraca; family Artemiidae; genus Artemia; species Artemia sp. Qi Xiang Cuo. The sequence continues at coordinate 33,392,979 of NC_142814.1, read as the reverse complement.
TCCTACCGTTTACCCCCCCCCTCCCCCAACTTGACAATTTTCTCTGCAGAGCTTATGACAATTAAGTTTTCTCTTCAAGGCATATCGAGCCAAACAGAGATCAAACATCAGAAGTGTATTGTCTGCACTGATTCTCTGTCAACCCTCGATTACCTTTCACACCAGCAAAACCAAGCAGGATATGTTGCCAATGAGATTGAAAATTTGTCTGCACAACTTTCAAGAAAGAGTATATCAGTTCTATTTATATGGGTTACAACATTCTATGGTATAACAGGAAATAAGTCAGCAGGCCTCCCATCTGTGTCTGATCACTCAAACCCCTTTTACTGGTCTTGAATTCCTGTCTTTAATCAGTTCAAACATTTTAGAGGAAGAAGAGGCTTGGCTTCATTTTTTCCATATCCAGCTCCTGGATCTCTATGGTTATAAGCAGCCATCAAAAGAAATGTACCTCACATCTCACATCCTTTCAACTTGTCTCTTTTGTCTTAGATGTGGCCATGCAAAGACAAAATCAACACTATTCCATTGAAAAATGACCCCATCCCCCCAACTGCAACAAATGTGGAGTTTACGAAGCCATACGTCACATCAACTTCGACTGTAGAACATATGAACAAGAGAGGGAAATACTTAAAGAATTGCTGTGAGAAGCCATTTAAGGCATTCACAATGCGTTCTGTTCTGGGACATCACACCTCTCCTCCTTAAGATAGACTAGACGACTAAGCACAAACCTTTTAGGTAGATTTGTTAAGACTACTTGTTGGTTCATTCTCTATTAGATCTTTTATAATTAAAACTATTATTATTATTATTATTATTATTATTATTATTATTGTCCCTATAATTGTTGATTTTAGAATTTTCTCATATACTATTTTATTTGTTTTTATCTCATCTGTTTAGATTCCTATATTTGGAAGTATGTGACAGGTATAATGCAAATTTGTATTATTTATTTTAGTTGTGTTGTATGTGAATTTTAATTGATGTATGACAAGTCAGAGCTGCATTATTCTGATTCCCGTTTTTCAACGCAGGTAGTTGCTGCAGGTGAATAACCCCCTATCAGTATCAACACAGGTGATACAAGATCAGTGAATATTGACTGATGTGACACCCAAGCAAGCTGGTAATTACAGAAGGCACAGAATAATTGAATGATACGAACGCATATGACCTATTGGTCGAACACGCCAAACCCCAAACAACAACAACAACATCTGTAACCTTCACTTTCCCATTATGCCTGGAGTCCCAAGCTGGGAAGAGTCCCAGCTTCCTTCCAAGCAATTTTAGAAAATATATTGAAAATTATTTGGTATTCTCAAATCTCCAAAACCTAGGAGGCTAAAATTTTCCAACTCTCTTTTCTTGACTGTTCGGAGAAACTATACGAGATTTTGGATTTGTTTTAAAATTGAGGACCCATCCAGGCTACCTAAGCAAATCTTTCATAACATGTATAGGCCTACTAAGTAGACTCAATGCTTTTGGTTTGTAAAGGGTGGATATGAAATACTGTTAATTACCTGTATTTCTAAAGTTTTCCAATTTCAACATTTATTTTTTTAACCAAAAATTCACTAATTTGAAAGATCCTATTTTGGTTCTTCTTTTTCAGATTATTACTTCAAAATTCAGAATGACTGAGATCCAAAACCTTTTTGTCGATAGTCTTTTGTAGTCTGCTCTTCGTATGACGTTTGATAAATGAAATTTAAATGTAATTTGTACTGAAATTTTTTATTTTAAGATTTTTGTCTGAGTATTTTTACCATTATCAAACTGACTGCCGGCTTTTAATAGTATTGATACACAGAAGTTAGTTGTTTAGACACCCAAGATACAGAGAAAATAATTTTAATATCAAGAGGTCTAGTTCACCAAACATTCATGTAAGTTGAAAAAAAACATATTTAAAAAAAACATATAATGTATTTTCGAGAGCTTCAAATATATCTATTTTGATGCTCTTAAGCTGAAAGACTTAGAAATTTACTTAGCTTTTTCCGTCAAATTCTTGTCTTTCGTCCAGTCTTACGGTTAGGTTGCCGTACAGTCTTAGCTAGTAAGCGCTACAAAATTATATGGGAAGAGAAGAACGACACATCCCAATCCAACGTGAAAGATCATTAATATTATGGAGTGATTATACAAGGTCTGATGAATATATGTAAAACTTCTATTGAGTTGTTTTCTATGCAAATTTTTCTACGGAAAGGACTCTTAAATATTTAGCTACTTGGCACACGAGTTTTGTCTCACCCATTGTCCCAAGGGACATATAATTTTTTTGGTTAGAATAATATTCGCATTTTATTCGCATAAAATCATTCTTAAGCACTATTAAAAAGAACATAAATGTCCCAAATATCTCAATTCTTGACTTGGCTGATAATCACGCGCGATGCATCGACTATACATCTATTGCTGCCTTTAATTTTCATTCATTGAAAAATCCGTCCTACCAACACACAAAGAAACAAACAAACAAAAACAACTAAACTGATAGGAAAAAAGGGTTCAAAAAGAGGAAAAGAAAAAAAAATGCAAATAAAATCATTGAATGAGGACATGGAACCAGTCGAGTGACTCAATTCTTTTATTGTGCACCGCTATCCGTCTATCGACTTTCAATTCTGCAGTGACTTGCGTATTGTTGAACTATGGAGGCAGGTGAAGCAAATATTTCGCCACACGAAATTCATTGATTTAATTTCGTTCTGGTTAGTTTTAGTAATGAGTTTCCAGAAGGGGGTAGCATACGGTATGTGAGAAAGAGTGACAGCGTTACACAGGCTTGCTAAAAATGACCGGTTGAATAGGAGTTCGCACGATACCCTAGAAGCGTAAGACGCGAAAATTTTCGTTTAAGTTGGCCGAGAACTTTTTGAGTGTGACTGACTGACAAACCCAAAGATGGAGATAGATAAATGAGCTGAGCACTGGGCTGGACAGAGTGGGACCTATGGGTTAAGGTAGAAACACAGGAAATCAGCTTTCCAATTAAATAGGACGATATCCAATTTTGAAGAGTTGAACGCCGAGTTTTATCTATACAAGAACTTAGTTTTACACAAGATTACGCAAAAAAAACGCTCTGACTGATTATCACTGTAGTCTCTAGGTAGATACACACTTATACACACAAAGAGTCCACTCTCGCGACTAAGTAATAATTATTAACTTCAAAAACACTAGAAAGGAGAGCTGAAAGTAACAGGTCCGCCAAAGGGTCGGTCTCGGTTGTTCTGTTGTCTAGCCTAGCAAGTATAGAGTAGGAAGTCATGTCTTGAAGCTCAAGCATGTTCAGATCGTGTGTGTTAATACAATGTTCCTGTAGACAAATAACACTAAACTCAGAACGCAGGCTTTCCAACACTGAGAGTTTATCAGAGGCAACGCAATATCGTTGCTTATAGTAAAGGCCATACGACTTCAATCTTTTATTGTTTTTTTCTCAGAAAAACTTCATATGGAAGGGTTTGTCCTATAAACTTAAAAGGGGGCTCATTTAATTGAAAATCGAGAGTTCTAGTGCCCTTTTTAAGAATAAAAAGTGATCTGAGGGCAACTAGTCCCCCACCCTTTTTTCCCCATATACATCCGATAAAATTTAGAAATAGCCATTTTGTTAAAAATAGTTCAAAGGTCATATAAAAAAAACCTATTGCGTGAAACCCTTAGTTCCCCCGGTCTTTGGGGGGGGGGGGGGTATGTTGACTCCGAAGTTTCTGTTATTCGATCGTTGAGTTATTTTAAAGAAAAAGACAATCTTAAATCCATTGGATGCATTTAAGAAAAAGAGGGTGTAAAGAGGGGGGGGAGTAGATACCCTCCGATCACTTTTGACTCTTAAAAAGGTAACTCAATTCCCAATCAAATGAGCTACCTCTGATTTTTATACGACCACCCGTTACATCTTGGGGGGGGGGGTTTCGACCCTGGAGTTTTTGTTATCTGATGTTTGAACTATTTTCAGTAACATGCCTATCTCGAAATTTTTATTGAATGGGTTTGGGGCAAAAAGGGTGAAAAGGCTAGTTGACCTCTGATCTCTTTTGACTCTTAAAAAGGGAATTATAACTATCAATTTCCAATCAAATGGAAATTGATTGGAAAAAAATAAAACCATTAAAACCATATATGCCCCCAGGGCAAAACTTCAACGCCTGCCTCTAGGCCCTGGGGGTTGTAACCACCCCGAAGTTGTTGTTATCTAATCCTAGAAACGAAATTAAAAATTTTTGTAGGATGCATTTCATAAAAGAAGGGCCTGGGGGTTGTTGTCCCTCTAATACTTTTTGATTCCTAAAAAGGGCAATTTAACTTCCGATTTCCAATCGAACGATACCCTCCGAAGTTTTCCTCCATCCCTTCCATATGAAGCGCCTCTGGGGAAACAAATTGGAGCATTATGGCCTTGAATTTGGACGGAGGAGGCTACTTCCCATTGGACCACTTGACTCTTAAAAAGAGAGCTAGAACTTTCAATTTTAAATCATTTGAGTCCCCTTCGACGTTTATATGACCACCTTTTCCGCAAAACTTTATATGCCCCCGGTGCATAAGTTACAACCCTTTCCCCGTTTTTTTTTGGGGGGGGAGTATGGTCTCTGTTATATAATCTTCAGTCTATTTTGAACAAAATGGCAATTAAAGCAATGGCGGGGTAACATCACGAACTCTCAAAATGTAAATGCAATTCTATGTGAATGCAATTTTATGTCCATGCCTAACCATCTCAATTTAAAGGCATTTATAATTCGCATGGGTCAATAGACAAAATAATAAAACAATCTATATCGAAATTGATGATCCGGATCTTTCCACCATTTCAAGGCACTATTATATTTTTATTTTATTTAAGACAAATAAAGCCCAAAATTGTTCTTGAAACAAAAATGCTGCGTTTGATGCACATGAGCTAAAAATGGCACTTTCACTAATACAAGCTCCATATTTTTCATTAAAGTACACATAAACAGAAAAGAGGCTCCATTTGACAGACTCCATTTGAACAGACTCCATTTGAAGAAAGGAGCAAAAGTTCTATTGGAACCTCTCCTTACAAATTCATCAGTGTCTAAAATATGTGTAAAATTGGAAATTTTACATAAGAAGGGATAAGAAATGGGGCTTCTGTTGAATTTAAGTCCCCTGAAGGAGATGAGCAACATACTCTTTAAAATGACAAATTGTTCTTGTGATTCAACCCAAAATAACTTCAACAAAAGTTTTTTTGACTTAAATCTAAAATACAATCGAAAATATTTATAAATGGGAAAGAAATCAGACACTCTTCTATTTGCAGACCAGGAAACAAGGATTAAAACAAAAATAAGTTACTTGGTTTTGCAGCGACTGAGCTCTAATTAATTTTTAATAGAAGCCAATCTGACTTAAGTCCAAAGTAAAATGCAAGTTAAGAACTTTTTAAGCATATTCTCAGGCCACCAAAGGCGCTCTTGCGTGTTGAATTTAGGATGATCATTCCAAAAGTAAAGAACAATTGCTTCTTTACATTTTGCTAGAATCGAATAAAACTTGTTTTACAACACATTTGATTCCATAGCTATGTTTCTGCTAATTGACATTCCAAATTAAATATTTGTTGTAGTATCCCAGCTACTTCCCAAGGTGTTCAGCATGCACTGTGGATGCAAACTTATTAAACCACCCCAGACACCTTAAATTAATATAGCAAAAAATTGAGTGATGTCAATCTATCTTATTTTTCTGAGAAAAACACATTTATTATTACCTTTATATTTGTTTGGCTGATTATCTATACCCATAGTAGAATACTCGTACAGCCGATAATGTACACTCTGCCCAAATAAAGTCTAAATGTCTTCAGACTTCTCAATACAATTTTAGTGACATTAGCAGTCTAGTAATACAAGGTCTTTGAAACAGCTACTAGTGACTGTGGCTGTATTTTAAGCACAAATAAAAGCTTCTGCTTCAAACAGAGTGCCATATGTCTAATTTTTTGCTCAATTGCTGGAAATGCGAGAATGTCACCGTTATGCTCCGAAGTTGGCATTTTAAAGGGTGGGAAGGTGGGATTGAACGGGTAAAGGATCCAATTTGTGCCTCCACCAGAGAAGGATTGGACTGCTGGTATTCTGATCAAACAAGGTGTAACTTGTCCCACGGTCTCCTAAAAGGCTGTCAGGATATTGGAGTGGCCTGAGGCCCATTTTGATTCTCAAATTTTACCCATTAAAAATCCTTGTGCAATTCCAGTTCAAACAAGATGGAAAATGTCTACCCTGCCTCTAGAAAGTTGGAGGTGGGGGAGCGGGAGAATATTACATCCAGTTGCAACGCTGGAAAGAGAATAAGCTGTGTTTTGAAAAAAACTTCTCTTTGTTTGTGTGTTTTCCATAGTCAAAGTGAAGGTGGAAAAATGCAGTTACCTCTCCAGCGATCGCCATATCCGATTTGTAATTACAGGTCATTTTTCTTCTGGGAAAAATAGACCAAATTAGGTATCTAGTGATTATTTAAAAATATTATTCCACGGTTGAATACAGGTAACAAGGTAAATTGCAGTGGCCGAAGAAGAATAAAGGTGAAATAATAGCGCAGTGTTGCCTACAGAGCGGATGGTGCGTTGGCAGTACCAGGCGCTTTGGCAATTAAAGGTAGAAGGTTTCTCCGGGAGATTATTTTGGAGCGCGTAAAAGGGAATTTGGTGCTGTTTTTGGGTAAGTGAGTTTAGGTTAGATCGAAAAGGATTTTTGGAAAGTGGAAAAGAGGTTTAGTGTATAAGTAAAAATTTGTTGAGGTTTAGTTTATACAATAGGTTTTTCCGGGAGATTATTTTAGAGCGTGTGAAAGGGAATTTGGTGCTGTTTTTGAGTAAGTGAGTTTAGGTTAGATTGAAAAGGATTTTTGGAAAGTGGAAAAGGGGTTTAGTGTATTAGTAAAATTTTGTTGAGGTTTAGTTTTGTTGAGGTTTAGTTTACAAAATAAAAGAAAAATAAAAAAATTGTTGAGGGTTAGTTTATAGGTTAGAGGGTTGTGGTTTAGTTTATATTATAGAGGTTTTATAAAATTTTGTTGAGGTTTAGTTTATTAAAAAAAAGGAAAAAAGGGGAAAAAAGGAAATGGCAAGGAAAACGATTAAGTTCGATTTTAGTGCAATGCCAGAGAATGTATTGAAAGAACTACCGCATTCAAATATCCACCGATTCCTGATGTCGATTGGCCTGAATGCACAAAACGTTCACGCGATTGACGGAGATGATGCAAATAGGTTTGGTATAGTGCGAGTAACGATGCAAAGCCCTGTGCTGGCAGAAGAATGGGTTCAAAGACTAAAGACAATGGAGTTGAAAATTATTTTCCAAAATGAAAGGTATCCAATTTTCATAGATAAAAATGGAAAGTGCCCGCTTTTCGTAGATAAAAATGTAAAATGATCCATCTCAAACGAATTCCGGGAGAAGCAACCGACCATGATATAAAAGCAGCACTGCAAGGTTATGGGCTTGTGGTGAATGTTAGAAGGAAAACTTCAAGGGGATGGTTTTATACCTGTTTTTAACGGGATGGGAACAGCCCTGGCATATTTGGGAGTAGCGATCCCACTGTCCTTAAAAATTTTGATAGAGGATAAGATGCAGGTTTTCTACGATGGTCAGCCTAAAATGTGTTACATTTATCATCAGGAGGGTCATGAGGCCCTATTATGCCCAAGAAAAAAACCCAATAGACGAAGTAGAAATCCAAGAGTAGTGCTCACAGATCAGTCCTCGGAAACCGGCAGAAACTCTAATGTCTGGTTTACAGGCCCACAAAAAATTGCAAGCTCTCTAGATGAACAGCTGGCAAATTTGAGTCCCATGGAGGCAGTGAGCCTGGTACTGGGGGCGACAGGGTCATCAAAAACGGAAAAGACTCGCACAGGAAACTCGAAAACACAAGATGAAACCCGGAAAAAAGAGCGGGAAGTAGCTATTGTGAAAGAAAAGGAAATGACAGAGCCTAAGGGAGAAAGTTCGAAAAGAACTGAAGTAGGGGTGAAGGAGGTAAGGGGCATCACCCCCCTGAGTAGTCTGAGAGGATTTAAGGAGCCAGAGGAAAAATCAACCCAATCCCCAAAACGAACGTTAAGTAGCCTATCTTTATCGTCAACTACAAGTGAAAAAACGAGCGAAAATAAGACTGAAAGAAGTGCGCTGCCAAAGAGGCAGAAGAAACCCGGACAAGAATAAATGAGATTTGCGACGCTGAACGTTAACGGGATAAAACAGGAAAAAGGACAGAGTTTAGTTTTAGATTTTATTGTAAAGCAGAGAACTGATATACTGTATCTCCAAGAATCAGATACAGTAAAGATAAGAAATATTGAAACACAGGGATTCCACTATATTGCTGGAGGACTCCAACCTGACACAGCATACATAGTGAACGAAAGATTAATGGATATCAGAGGAACACTGCGTTTTCAAGAGGATGGTGAAGTGAACAGCATTTGCTGGAAAGGTGTGGTTTTTGTAAATTTGCATCTGCCTTCAGGCACAAATGAAGCAAGAGAAAGAAAGTTGGTAATGCAAAATTCTATTCTCCGATATTTAAGACCTGGCCTGCTTTTGCTATTTGGCGACTTTATGTTTAGGAAGAAAAAGACATTTTGAGTTCGAGCCGGAAAAACATTAAAAGGAAGATTACCATCGAATTAAAAGAAGGGGTAAAAACATGGAAACTCGTAGACGTGTGGCAAGAAATGGGAATGGAGATGGGTTTCACGAGAATAGAAAAACGGGCAGCACGAGGATCGAAAGGGTGTATTGTTGGAAAGATGGAATGGAAAAAATAAAAAATATAGAAAATATCGCCGTGCCTTTTTCCGACCACTATGCACTGCTGGTAGATATAAAGCTAGAGGATATGGAATATATTTCGCTACCCGTGAAGTGACCTTTTTGGTGAATGGATATTAGCTCCCTCCAGGAAAATGATAAAGAAGAAATAAAAAAAAAGTAAGAAGGCTTCTTGCCAGTTACCAGGAATCGAGTCACCTGGTGTAATTTTGGTTGAATTTTAAAAGGAAAATAGGAGTTTTCATGCGCGATAAAGAAAAAGAGCCGGAACGCCAAAGAAACGCAAATAAAAGGTACTTATACAGAGTGTTAAACGACTTAAAGAAAGAAGTAGGAGAGGGAGAGTCTGTATGGCTCGAATATGAGCAAATTAAGAGAGCAACAAAAGATCTCGAGTACGGAGAGTATGAGAGATGGAAAACTCGGAATCGAATGGCAGAAATGTTTGCATCGGACCAGGTAAACTTAGCTTCTGTAGTTAAAGCAAGAAGAAAAAGAGAAGAAAATAGCCTGAGGAAATTAAAAAGGGAAGATAGAAAAGTAGTAGAAGAGCATAAAGAAGTGGGTGAAGCAGTGACAGAGTGGTTCAAGGGGTTGTTTAAAAAAAGGAGACGCAAGGTGAAGAGGGCCGAAATTATTTTAATGAATACCAAATGAGCCGTATGGTAAGCGAGGAGGAAAACGAAAATTTAAGGAGCTCTGTCTCGAAAGAAGAAATTGAACTAGTTTTAACGAAAGCTAAAAAGAAAACGTCCCCTGGTATAGACGGGCTGAGCTACGAGTTTTATTTTGGAACTATGGGAAGGAATGGGGGATTTTTACAAAAAAGTTGTTAACACTTTTATCACTGAGGGGTACCCGGAAGAGGAGGCAATAATATCCCTGTACACAAAAAGGGGGAAAGATCTGATCTACGCAATTGGAGACCCATCTCCTTGCTTTGCTGCGACTACAAGATTGTATCCCTAGTGCTAACACAAAGATTAGGATAAATAATGCCACATATACTAGGAAGCTACCGGTTCGGGGGGATGAAAGGAAGAAAAGCACAGCATATTTTGAGCGTTCTAGGAGATGTATTATATAGGAGAGATGAGGTGACCCGAAAGAAAAATGAAGTGTGGAAACTTGCTTATTTCTTCGGTTTGGATGTTGAGAAAGCATATGATTCGGTTGACAGGGAAATTTTATGGTATTTGATGATTTTAAAGTATTTCAACGCTATGGTACTAGCAAGTCAGTCAAGCTAATATTCAGAGACAAAGAAGCTCTTGAAAAAGCACTGAAATATGGCGTTTACGTCGGTTATTGCCATATCAAGGTGGACAAATATGTTGCCGCCCCTCTGAGGTGTTTTAAATGCCAAAAAAACCCTAAAGACAATCCATGTGTCCAAGACACTAAATGTGCTAATTGCTCTGGAAAGCATCCATGTTATAGCGCACAATGCCCGGTTTATAAGAGACAATTAGAGGCTAGTTCAAACAAACGTAAGCAATGAATGCAACTATTTCGCTTTATAGCAGAAATATATACGGGCACGCTCCACACAAGCTGTCTCTTTTAAGCGATCTAGTAACCAAGCATAGCATAATATGTATTCAGGAACATTTGGTAACAGCCGATCATTCAGCAATCCTTGACCGATTTCCAGGAAAGGACTATTTTTTGCAGCCAGCTATCCGCAACAGCTCAGTTGGAAGGCCGAATGGTGGAATCTTGATCATTGCAGACTCCAATTTGCAATGCACGCTAATTGATTCATGCGATTATTTTTCTGCGATCGGAGTTCCTGGTCCAAATGGCTTTATAGTCATATCAGTGTACCTCTCTAAAAATTATCGTGATGTCCTCTCAGAAAGGCACTATACGAAGGCTTATGCAAGACTCGGGAGGTTGACTGAACGATACAAGTCAAAAAATATTATTATCTGTGGGGACTTAAACTGTCAGCTTCTAGATGATGATCGTTTTTCACCATATTAAGAGGGTGTCTGCCAGAAGCTATGGCCCTGGTTCCAAAATCCCGGTCCTTCACGTTTGTTCACAGAGCATCCCTGGATACATCAGATATCGATCACTTTTTCGTAAATTTCCTACTTCCGACCGAGATTAAAGCCATTGTTGACACGGAACACAATTGTAGCGATCACCTTGGGATTAGCTTAATGGTACCATTCTCCACCTACAAGCGGTGCCCCGGGCGATCATGGTTTATCAAGAGTGAATGGCAAAGGATAGATCAGTCCTTGTATAAAGATATTCTTGACTCAACTCTTGCTAAAAATCAAAGTACCGTTCCACCTGCTTACTCATGGCCAAAATGAAGACAGACTAGCCCTGAACATCTTTTGCTCCGAAATTGTTCATTCGATGAAGCTTGCGGAATCCGTCGCTGTCCCAGTGGCAAAAGTGTACCCCAACACTCGTAAAAAGGGATGGGATAACCCAACTGTCAAGTTTGCCAAGAAGAGATCCAAGTTCTGGTACGAATTGTGGAAGGACTGCGACAAACCCCGCTCTGGAGTAATTTTTCAGTGCTTTCGACATGCCAAAAAAGAATTCAAACGTACTGTCGAGAATGTGCAAGTCCAGCAAGTGGAGAAGTTGTCTTGTGATTGCAGGAGTGACCCAAACATCTTATGGAAGCGATTCCAATCTAACAGGACCGACGCTGATGTGCAAAGTCCCATTCCCGATGAAAGCTGGGTAAACCATTACAAGGACGTGTTTGCGCCACCAGAAAACGACCTGGACTCCGTATATAAATCTGAGTTAGATAGGAAATTAATCAGCGCGAAACTCCGTCGCACTGCTTCCATTGTTTACAAATGGCATATTGAGATAATTACGAGAAAATTGAAAAAGAATAAGTCTCCAGGGATCAATGGGATCACTCCAAGGCACTTGCAGCTCGGAACAGAACGTTTATATGAGTACTTAGCCTTACCATTCCAAATGAGCATCGAGCAGGGACTCACACCTGCCAACTTTCATAGTTGCTGTATATCCAATATTCTGAAAAGGAATCGAGATCCCTTGCTTTGTAAAAGCTACAGACCAATCACAGTTTCATCGGTTATCAGTAAAGTATTTGAGAGGGTACTGTTGCCCTATATTACGTCGCACGCTCTAATGGGAGACAACCAACTTAGATTCAGAAATGGGTTGGGCTGTGGACACGCCCATCGGCTACTAAGAAGAATAATGAGGTCTACATGTTTAGTTAAAGAGCCACTCTTTGCCTGCAGTGTCGAAATTTCCGCTGCGTCCGAATCTGTCATCCACTCGCAGGCACTGTGGTGCCTCTTAGATTCAGGAATCGACCCCCGCATTGTCCTTGTTCTCCATGACTGGTACTCCCACACGCATATTCGTCTAGCCTTGGGATGGGAAACAATCGCCGGTCACCGCAAGCAAAAGCTTTCTGAACCCATTCGGCTCTTCAAAGGAGTTCGGCAAGGATCTGCTCTAAGCCCTATCATCTTTAATTCTGCGATTTACTCTGTAACAAGATTCGTTTGTGGGACCTTCTTTTTGGAGGGCTTGGATCCAAGTTTCATTTCTTATGCAGATGACTTGTTGCTCCTAAGCAGCACGCTGAGGGGTCTACAAGAGAATCTTCGTCTTTTAGTGACCCTATACAGAAGAATAGGACTACGAGTCAACATAGAGAAAACCGAATTTATCGTTTTTAGCGGCACCAACTCGACCAATTCCAATCTTGTCCTTGACGGTATCAGAATCCAGCAGTCCCAGTCCCTAAATTACCTTGGTATCACGTATGGCCAGACGCCTAGGTCAACTAGAGGCTTATTGGCTGAATAAGTCTGTAAATCTATCCGCTCAGCATATGGAAAAGCTCTCAAATGCAAGTGGTCATTTAATCGATTTATTAAGTCAAAACTATTCAACGCCGTCGTCTCTCCTGCCATCTGGTATATATCACCCTTGTGGGAAATGTTGTCCCTCACCGAGCGTCGAAAAATACGAACCACGTACTACAGATTTGCAAAATTTTTGCTGGGACTTCCACTAAGATTTTCTAACACGGAGATCTCCTCCATATATGGAATCCTTGATCCATCAACCAAGGTGATTGATCTAGAACGGAGAGCCTCAAGACGATCCCTCAGTAAACTCTACGACTCACCGCTGACTCAACTGTTTCTGTGAATGAAATACCTGTATTTAATTTTTAGTGTTGAACATGTTTTTCTTCTTTTTTTGTTTCATTTTGTACTCCGCTTTTTTTTTCTCCATTTCTCCATTGTAAGCGGGTATAAATAAATATATATATTTTACCATTAGCTTGTGGGTGATATGGGGATGTCGCCGTTTCTCTATGTTAAGAAAACTCATTAAATTTTTTGTTATCTTTGAAACAAAATTGCTTCCGTTGTCACTTAAAACCTTATTTGGAATGCCAAATTTTAAAAATAATTTCGCTAACGCTTTACTTGTGGCGTAAGCGCTTTGACATTTTAATGCTTTTGCAAAGGTAAATCCAGAAAAGTGATCTATAACTGAAAGAATACAAGTATGGCCTCTGTTGGAAACAGGCAAGCCTCCACTTGTTCCATATAAGTCAAATGAGACAATGTCGAAGGGGAATCTCGCTACCGGGACTCTTCCCAATGGAGGGTTGGGATAAGCTTGGGGTTTTTTCTTAAGTTACACGCTTCGCGTGTACTTACAAATTCTTTAAGTTTTGTTATTCTCGACGGCACGTAAAAATATTGTTTTAATTTATGGAAAGTTTTCGTTACTCCTAAGTGTCCACCTATACTATAGACACTATCCTAAGTGTCTACAATAAATATTGACGAAGACCACACTGCCTTTCCATATCAAACAAACACAACTTAAAAACAATAGGAAATTTTTTTTCAAGACTGTGCAATTTAAATTTGTGAATATTTCGGCCCTAAGTCAAAGGGCCGTCTTCAGACACAACATTAAAGAAAAAATATATATAAAAACAAACTTACATTAAAATACGAAGTTTAAAACTAAAAATGCTTTTTAATAAAACGCTTTTAAAAAACCTTTAAAACAGCCCCAGTATCCTTACTTCAACGAAGTTCAACCAGGACTGACAAATAAAATGATGAGAGAAGATGAATTCATTCAAACAAAATAAAATGAAATTATTAACTGCAAGTTTTCAAAGCTAATCTTGCTTTTTTAGCAGCTAGTCTTAAAGGCCTTTTTGTAACGGGTTTAATACTATTGTCAATTGGTTTAATAAAATATTTTGTTAGATCATTTTTAATTAAATTTGAGTATAAAGAATTCAGTGAATATTCTCCTAAGTCCCGTCCCTATTTAAGGAATTTTTTTTTTATTTATTTATTTATTTTGAGCCTAATTTCGATTGATTCCCGGACCACCTGTTTCATCCCCAAATCAGTACTAATGAGAGAAGATTTTTCAAAAAGTATTGTGTGGCTGGGATTATCAAATATATGGCTAGCTAAAGCAGAATCAAAGGAGTTATTAGAATTATTAGCAATTAACGATTTGTCTATGTCTTCTTTATGCTGGTGTATCCGTTTTTCTAGATTCTGATGAGTTCTGCCAACGTAGTAATTGCCACAATCGCATGGTATTTGATAAACCCCTCTTTGGCGAGTAACTGGGGTTTTATCTTTACCGGAGTTTAAGATATCTGTGATTTTAAAATTGTTGGTGAAAACTAAATACAAATTGTTTTTTGTGCAAATATTTTTTATTTTTGTGGTGATTCTTGGTATGTACGGAAGATAGATTTATATTAGAGGGTTTTTCCGGAGCCTCACATTGTGAAATATCGTTGATTTTACGAAAATGTCTTTTTAGTCTATTGTTAATCGTATTATTGATAAAAGGAATGGGGTATCCGTTGCCAAAAAGAATATCTCTGATAAAATTTATTTCCGCTTTTATGTATGAATCGGAGCAAATGTTCAGGGCACGGTCAATGAGAGAAGTAACAACTGCTCTTTTAACTTGTGGGGGGTGATTTGAATTAAAATGAAGATATCTATTGTTTTGTTTAGAAGAAAATTATCACTTAATCGAAGACTCAGCGACAGGGATTGATGGTGAAGTTTTATTTAATCTTGTTAAAATCTGTAATAAGTTTTCAATATATTTTCAGTTTCGTGATTCTTTTTATCAACGAATAAATGGGTTACCAATGGGAGCTGCTTTATCCGGCCTACTGGCAAATATTTATGTCGAGAACCTTGAAAATTGGGCATTAAATTCTTATTTTTTAAAACATATCTATTAGGGTCGTTACATGGATGACGTAATTTTACTTTGGAATTATGGTGAAACTGAACTTCGGGGTTTCCTAGATCATCTTAATACTTATGATAGAAATTTGCAGTTTACCCTAGAAATTGAATTTGAAAATAAACTACCATTTTTAGATGTGCTAATTATCCGTAATGCTAATAATTTTGACTTCACTATCTATAGAAAACCAACACAAAACAATAGATATCTTCATTTTAATTCAAATCACCCCCCACAAGTTAAAAGAGCAGTTGTAACTTCTCTCATTGACCGTGCCCTGAACATTTGCTCCGATTCATACATAAAAACGGAAATAAATTTTATCAGAGATATTCTTTTTGGCAACGGATACCCCATTCCTTTTATCAATAATGCAATTAACCATAGACTAAAAAGACCTTTTCGTAAAATCAACGATATTTCACAATGTGAGGCTCCGGAAAAACCCTCTAATATAAATCTATCTTCCGTACATACCAAGAATCACCACAAAAATAAAAAATATTTGCACAAAAAACAATTTGTATTTAGTATTCATTAATAATTTTAAAATCACAAATTTCTTAAACTCCTGTAAAGATAAAACCAAAGTTACTCGCCAAAGAGGGGTTTATCAAATACCCTGCTATTGTTGAAATTACTATGTTGGCAAAACTAATCAGACTCTAGAAAAACAGATACACCAGTATAAAGAAGACATAGACAAATCGTTAATTGCTAATAATTCTAATAACTCCTTTGATTCTGCTTTAGCTAGCCATATATTTGATAATCCCAGCCACACAATACTTTTTGAAAAATCTTCTCTCATTAGTACTGATTTGGGGATAAAACAGGTGGTCCGGGAATCAATCGAAATTAGGCTCAAAATAAATAAATAAATAAAAAAAAAATTCCTTAAATAGGATTCTTTATACTTAGGAGAATATTCACTGAATTCTTTATACTCAAATTTAATTAAAAATGATCTAACAAAATATTTTATTAAACCAATTGACAATAGTATTAAACCCGTTACAAAAAGGCCTTTAAGACTAGCTGCTAAAAAAGCAAGATTAGCTTTGAAAACTTGCAGTTAATAATTTCATTTTATTTTGTTTGAATGAATTCATGTTCTCTCATCATTTTATTTGTCAGTCCTGGTTGAACTTCGTTGAAGTAAGGATACTGGGGCTGTTTTAAAGGTTTTTTAAAAGCGTTTTTTTAAAAAGCATTTTTAGTTTTAAACTTCGTATTTTAATGTAAGTTTGTTTTTATATATATTTTTTCTTTAATGTTGTTCTGAAGACGGCCCTTGGACATAGGGCCGAAATATTCACCGATTTAAATTGCACTGTCTTGGAAAAAATTTCCCTATTGTTTTTAAGTTGTGTTTGTTTGATATGGAAAGGCAGTGTGGTGTTCGTCAATATTTATTGTAGACACTTAGGATAGTGTCTATAGTATAGGTGGACACTTAGGAGTAACGAAAACTTTCCATAAATTGAAACAATATTTTTACGTGCCGTCGGGAATAACAAAACTTAAAGAATTTGTAAGTACACGCGAAGCGTGTAACTTAAGAAAAAACCCCAAGCTTATCCCAACCCTCCATTGGGAAGAGTCCCGGTAGCGAGTTTTCCATTCGATATTGTCTCATTTGGCTTATATGGAACAAGTGGAGGCTTGCCTGTTTCCAACAGAGGCCATACTTGTATTCTTTCAGTTATAGATCACTTTTCTGGATCTACCATTACAAAAGCATTAAAAACTCAAGACGCAGACGCCACAAGTAAAGCGTTAGTGAAATTATTTTTAAAATTTGGTATTCCAAATATGGTTTTAAGTGACAACGGAAGCAATTTTGTTTCAAAGATAACAAAAAATTTAATGAGTTTTCTTAACATAGAGAAAACGGCGACATCCCCATATCACCCACAAGCTAATGGTAAAATATATATATTTATTTATACCCGCTTACAATGGAGAAATGGAGAAAAAAAAAGCGGAGTACAAAATGAAACAAAAAAAGAAGAAAAACATGTTCAACACTAAAAATTAAATACAGGTATTTCATTCACAGAAACAGTTGAGTCAGCCGTGAGTCGTATAGTTTACTGAGGGATCGTCTTGAGGCTCTCCGTTCTAGATCAATCACCTTAGTTGATGGATCAAGGATTCCATATATGGAGGAGATCTCCGTGTTAGAAAATCTTAGTGGAAGTCCCAGCAAAAATTTTGCAAATCTGTAGTACGTGGTTCATATTTTTCGACGCTCGGTGAGGGACAACATTTCCCACAAGGGTGATATATACCAGATGGCAGGAGAGACGACGGCGTTGAATAGTTTTGACTTAATAAATCGATTAAATGACCACTTGCATTTGACAGCTTTTCCATATGCTGAGCGGATAGATTTACAGACTGATTCAGCCAACAAGCCTCTAGTTGACCTAGACGTCTGGCCATACGTGATACCAAGGTAATTTAGGGACTGGGACTGCTGGATTCCGATACCGTCAAGGACAAGATTGGAATCGGTCGAGTTGGTGCCACTAAAAACGATAAATTCGGTTTTCTCAATGTTGACTCGTAGTCCTATTCTTCTGTATAGGGTCACTAGAAGACGAAGATTCTCTTTTAGACCCCTCAGCGTGCTGCTTAGGAGCAACAAGTCATCTGCATAAGAAATGAAACTTAGATCCAAGCCCTCCAAAAAGAAGGTCCCACGAACGAATCTTGTTACAGAGTAAATCGCAGAATTAAAGATGATAAGGCTTAGAGCAGATCCTTGCCGTACTCCTTTGAAGAGCCGAATGGGTTCAGAAGGCTTTTGCTTACGGTGACCGGCGATTGTTTCCCATCCCAAAGCTAGACGAATATGCGTGTGGGAGTACCAGTCATGGAGAACAAGGACAATGCGGGGGTTGACTTCTGAATCTAAGAGGCACCACAGTGCCCGCGATTGGATGACAGAATCGAACGCAGCGGAAATGTCGACACTGCAGGCAAAGAGTGGCTCTTTAACTAAAGATGTAAACCTCATTATTCTTCTTAGTAGCCGATGGGCGTGTCCACAGCCCAACCCATTTCTGAATCCAAGTTGTTTGTCTCCCATTAGAGCGTGCGACGTAATATGGGGCAACAGTACCTTCTCAAATACTTTTCTGATAACCGATGAAACTGTGATTGGTCTGTAGCTTTTACAAAGCAAGGGATCTCGATTCTTTTTCAGAATATTGGATGTGCGGCAACCATGAAAGTTGGCAGGTGTGAGTCCCTGCTTGATGCTCATTTGGAATAGTAAGGCTATGTACTCATGTAAACGTTCTGTGCTGTCCTGCAAGTGCCTTGGAGTGATCCCATTGAGCCCTGGAGACTTGTTCTTTTTCAATTTTCTCATAATTATCTCAATATGCCATTTAGAAACAATGAAAGCAGTGCGACGGATTTTCGCGCTGATTAATTGCCTATCTAACTCAGATTTATATACGGATTCCAGCTCGTTGGGTGGTGGCACAAACACGTCCTTGTAATGGTTTACCCAACTTTCATCGGGAATGGGACTTTGCACATCAGCGTCGGTCCTGTTAGATTGGAATCGCTTCCATAAGATGTTTGGGTCACTCCTGCAATCACAAGAAAACTTCTCCACTTGCTGGACTTGCACATTCTCGACAGTACGTTTGAATTCTTTTTTGGCATGTCGAAAGCACTGAAAAACTACTCCAGAGCGGGGTTTGTCGCAGTCCTTCCACAATTCGTACCAGAACTTGGATCTCTTCTTGGCAAACTTGACATTTGGGTTATCCCATCCCTTTTTACGAGTGTTGGGGTACACTTTTGCCACTGGGACAGCGGCGGATTCCGCAAGCTTCATCGAATGAACAATTTCGGAGCAAAAGATGTTCAGGGCTAGTCTGTCTTCATTTTGGCCATGAGTAAGCAGGTGGAACGGTACTTTGATTTTTAGCAAGAGTTGAGTCAAGAATATCTTTATACAAGGACTGATCTATCCTTTGCCATTCACTCTTCATATACCATGATCGCCCGGGGCACCGCTTGTGGATAGAGAATGGTACCATTAAGCTAATCCCAAGGTGATCGCTACAATTGTGTTCCGAGTCAACAATGGCTTTAATCCCGGTCGGAAGTAGGAAATTAACGAAAAATTTATCGATATCTGATGTAGCCAGGGATGCGCTGTGGACAAACGTGAAGGACTGGGATTTTGGAACCGGGGCCATAGCGTCTGGCAGACACCCCCTTAATATGGTGAAAAAACGATCATCATCTAGAAGCTGACAGTTGAAGTCCCCACAGATAATAATATTTTTTGACTTGTACTGTTCGGCCAACCTCCCGAGTCTCGCACAAGCCTTCGTGTAACGCCTTTCTGAGAGGACATCACGATAATTTGTAGGGAGGTACACTGATATGACTATAAAGCCATTTCGACCAGGAACTCCGATCGCAGAAAAATAATCGCATGAATCAATTAGCGTGCATTGCAAATTGGAGTCTGCAATGATCAAGATTCCACCATTCGGCCTTCCAACTGAGCTGTTGCGGATAGCTGGCTGCAAAAAATAGTCCTTTCCTGGAAATCGGTCAAGGATTGCTGAATGATCGGCTGTTACCAAATGTTCCTGAATACATATTATGCTATGCTTGGTTACTAGATCGCTTTAAAGAGACAGCTTGTGTGGAGAGTGCCCGTATATATTTCTGCTATAAAGCGAGATAGCTGCATTCATTGCTTACGTTTGTTTGAACTAGCCTCTAATTGTCTTTTATAAACCGGGCATTGCGAGCTATAACATGGATGCTTTCCAGAGCAATTAGCACATTTAGTGTCTTGGACACATGGATTGTCTTTAGGGTTTTTTTGGCATTTAAAACACCTCAGAGGGGCGGCAACATATTTGTCCACCTTGATATGGCAATAACCGACGTAAACGCCATATTTCAGTGCTTTTTCAAGAGCTTCTTTGTCTCTGAATATTAGCTTGACTGACTTGCTAGTACCATAGCGTTTCGCTTCTTGGATCCCTTCCATAGCAGACTCAATCTCCTCGTTTGTCATATCTTCAGGGATAAATTTAGCCACAGCCAGGAATTTTGGTTTATGGAATTTAACTACAGTCACGAAATTCGATTTTATGCTATTGGCTATTGCTTCTGTATCTTGCTCAGTTCTAGCATACAACACCAGCGTATCGCTTCTCGTAACTACCTTCTGTACTTTTCCGAATGCACCATTGAAATCAAGAAATTCTTTCTGCTTTTGGCACGATTAATAAATTTCGGGTGGTGCTTCTTTTACGTGAAGCGGGGTACTTAGAGATTCGCTGGGAGTAGGCCACGTTTTAGTGAAAAACCTGGCGTTGCATCGGTCCAGCCATGCATTCATTTTTTCACCACATTCGTTTAGTTTGCACGTTAATAAGGTAAATACATCGTGAGGTATGGAAGGAATCTCAGATGGATCATAAATAGTGAATTTGAAAGGGAAATCACCCTTAGCTTCCAATTCCTTAATAGCATGAATCGCATCTTCTACAAAAACAGATGCATTTATTGTGCTTCTACGCTCTTTCAAAATGGTTCCATCTTTATCTAATTCATCTCGTATAAATCTTACGGCTTGTGTGACAGATTCCTTGTCAAAAAATCTCATGGCAGTGCTTACAACCTATTCATGGGGAATATCTTTGAAGTTAAGTGAAGGCTGGATGAAATTTAAAAAAGGGCTATATAAATACTTGATTTTTGCCATTTTTCTTCGCTTATAATCTATCCAAATTAAGTCCAATCGTACCCAATGATGTCACAAAAATTAACAATCCAAGTCCTTAATCACATCCAAAACCGGTCCAGAAAGTATTCGCCAACATATACGTATCGCCTCTGGCTATTCATTCGTTTCTTGGGTGAATGAATGCTGAATGAACTACACAGAAAGAATGCTGACGAGATACAGCTAACAAAACCTGAGGGAAGTGCTGGTACCCAAATCGCCTTTCCCCAGCAGTTTAAGGATCAACATCCGGCCGGTACCGATACGGCTCTTGTGTTTGTTCCCGCTCTCTTCTGCACAGGCTGTCACTAATCAGCGAAAAAATAATGAAAATAGGCATAAAATATTTTCGAATGTATTAAGCATTTATACAAAAGACAACAGGAACGATTGGGATCAATTCTTACCTTATTTAACCAACATAATCAACACTGTTTATTCAGAAACAACCAAAGACAACCCTTTTTATTTACTTTTTGGTCGTGATTTTAGAATCCCGTATGAGAAGATTATTGAATCCCGGCAATATTACAATAACTCAGAGGATTACAAACAAGAATTCATAAATAGGATGAGGAAAACTTATAAAATAGTTAGGCAAGAATTGGAAAAATGTAAAATAAACCAAGAAATAAGAAACCAACCCAAAGTCAAGGGGAGCATAAATTTCAAAATAGGAGACTGTGCCTACCTAAAGAACGAGGCAAAAACGGAAGGGAAAAAACTTTCCAACAAATATTCTGGACCGTACAGAATAGTCAAAAAGTACGATAACGATAATACTTTTAAAATGGAGAACCCCGATAGTGGAATAACTTACAAGGCGCATGCTAGCCGAATAAAAACAGCCAAATTTCCAGAGAGATGGGTATCACGTCCCTCCTCTACTGATTCGTCAGATGCAGAAAATGAGCCCCCTAAATCAAGATTGGCAGAGCTAAAACCCTTTAATTTCAAGCAAGACTATTTCGAGGATGAGAGTGATGAGGAAAACTTTGAAGAATTTGTAGCTATGAAAAATCTAGTTATTCCCAAGAAAAAAATCCCTAATACCAGTAAGAATAAAAACGCAAAAAGATCCAAAAAGTTCATCATCGGAGAGCTCAGGAGAATTAGATTATAGGATATCGCCGAAAAATCAATTTATCCCTGATAAAATTTTGACCCCTTGTCCCCCAAAAGATTTCCAGGCGACATGGTTTCCCCTGCAACACCAATAGAAAGGCCCCTGTCATTGCAGGAAGAATTGAACAGAGCTATAGAAACCCCGGGTATTACTGTAAAGAAAACTCCTCACAAAGATTCAACTAAAACAAATCTGCGAGAAGCTATGGATTTAATAAGTTTCCCAATAAAAACGAGTCAAAGCACTTTGCATAAGAATAAAACTCCCGAGGATGACCGGCTAGGACAATATCATGATATAAATGTATCCAAGGTAAAGCCCAATCAGTAGAAATCCTGGAGAGAAATCCTAGTATAAAAGATTATTGATCCCCCCTGAAGACAGACAATGGAGGAAACTCACGCAAACTTTTGATTCCTCTCACAGTTCTCAAGAATTTTTCGAATCTTCCAAGTTGAAAACTCAAAGCGAGGACTTAGAGAATAAACCTTCTACTTCCAGAGGAGTAGACATTTACGAAGGAAGGGGAGGTGATACCTCAAAAATGCGAGGTGCAACTTCTAAAACTTATAATACAGAATCATCGGAAACCAGTTCCGAAGAGTCAGACGGCGAATCAGACCATATAGTAGTTAAAGAAATAGGGAAGTCAAAACCGACTTAAGCAGCCGCAAACGCGAAGGAAACAATATTAAAAGGGCAAGAATTTTTGAAAAAACAATACAAAAAGTTTGATCTTATTTCGCTATAAAAACCTAAAAATAAAAAACCGCAAGAAGTCGAGGAGAAAGTAACGACACAATCGGGTAGAACGGTTAAAAAACCCGATAGATGGAATTAAACTTAATCAGTACAGGATTAAAAGACTTTAATGGATAGGCGTCATAAAGGAATAATAATTAAAAAAAAAACTTTTAGCTCACAAGTAAAAATTATATAATTATAAAAAATGCTGTAAAAAAATTTTGTTCAACATATATCATGGCTTCGCATGAATCAAAACCGTCTGATACCGTCTGTTCAACATATATCAGTTCCCGAAAACAAATCCTAATTAAAAAGTCACATTGCATATAGTTAATTCGAATAATTTCCTTTAATGTAAAAAAGTCTACACGTACCATTAGGTACGATGTATCCAGTCCAACTGAAAGAAGCCATGATATGAAGTACTAAGCGAGAAATATTCATACACCTTAGAAATAATCTTTGGTTATTTTCTGTTCCAAGAGAAACTGTTGGAACTTTGTCTTGTTATAATAATACAGAAAGAATAGACTCAAGTTACAAAACCGAATTACTGTTATAAGATGTGGGTACGATAACCATAAAACAAGGATGTCGACTTGTAACTAAAGAGTCAACTGTTCGAACGCCGTTAATTACCACGAGCACAAAGATAATAAGTCCCAAAATAATCAATTTCAAGCCAATTAACCTGTCGTACACTGTTCCCAATATAGAAAGTGAGGAAATGAAAATCTCGATATGGTCCAAAATAGAAAGGAATAAAGGGCCACTAAAACTAACAAAAATAAGAGAAGCATTAGACTCCCAGATCCCCCTATTTACAAACGAGGACTAGAGATTAAAGTATGCGGATAATAGATACGGATTATTCTCAACCAATTTCTGGTGGAACATACTACTGACCGTATGTTTCGTATTCGCGACTTCCCTGACCATAAGAACCTTATTGACTTTTAATTACGGAAAAATCCTGAGACTAAGAAGGCGAAAACCAAGAGCAGAACACGGGGAAACGGCCGAAATGCAGAAGTTAAACCCGGAACCCCATGAGAACGTGTAAGCCAAGAAAAAGGGAAGACATTAGAAAACGAGTGGGTATAGAGGTCTCCACTCGTCCATGCTATGTCTTGTTCCCTCATTGTAAAGTTGTTTACGTAAAACCGTGTGGCTATGACACTGCAACATGCGTTTCTTAAACAGCACGGACATGCGTGAACAATGCAGGCATGAAATATGTTGTAAAATTAGACCTCAAACTTAACGATGTCGCGTAACTTATATTTAAAGGATTGTTTTAAACCTAAGGGAGAATTAAATATAAGTGTTGAAGGATTAAATAAGCCTTGTATCGTTGTTTCTTTTCTCAAAACAAATTTGAAGACATCTCTGTTTTAGATTTCCCAATGGGAATTGTATATATATATGAAACCAACATGATAATAATGTCGTTTTATTAAAACAAATGTTTATGTAGTAATATCAGTGTATCTTTTTATATATTCTTGTAGGGTATTTTCACCCTAAAATGCACCTAATCGTATTGTTTATTATATACTATGACTATTTGTTTTAAAGAACGTGTGATTTTGCCTCGTTATTTTCATTACAGGGAGTGGATTGACATATTGGACATCGATCATTACGATGCGTTGTCCAGTGCAGATACAAACTAGTAGCATCGATTTTCATCATACATCAACCAAATAAGAGTACTCACCATAGACTCAGGCAATTTTCATCCTAGATTGTGTTCGAAAATTATAGTTACCTTTGAGCGTTGTTTCCTCGACCACGAACCATATTGCGTATCAGGTAACACTATATTCTAATCTCAGTATCCAGTACATTATCGAACTATATAATCACATAAATCCTGAGAGCCCCATCGACCAGTACAATATATAAGTACATAAATATCACCCTTGATAATCATTATGGACCCATGTACCATACGATTGTATAGATATGACATTTGATGACCCCAAAAATCATTTATGTGTCGCAGATTCACGCGTCAAATCCTTTTTGACCATCTTTCGGAATCCATCCTATCCCCTCTGTGTGGAAAGTTCATATCTCTGTTATCCCATAAATGTTACGAGATAATTTCTGAAAAATGGACCAGGAAACCAACCATTAAATTACAAAAACCAAAATTAACCCCGGTGACTAACCCCTCAGTGACAATATAACCCTCCCACAAGTTAAAGACAATATGTTGAAGGATTCACTATAATTTGATGTCGACCTGTTCCAAATCCAAACTTCAATTCCCCCGTGATTAACCTAGGAATCACCGCAAAGGTTAGTAGACGCAAGCTATGAACTAACAATTTTATAAGAGAACTGTGATCCTTAAGTGCACGAATGAACAATTTTATACGAGAAATACATTCTCTATGTGCCTTAAAATACCCCAAAAATGATATGCTGAGAAGAAAATAAACGCACTCCCAGTGTTCGACCCCTTAATGATAAGGCACCCTATGAACTGTCAAAAAGCAGGTGGGAATGAACTCTGATAGCATATTCACACGCCTGTAGTTGAATGTATCATTTCCCAGTTAACAATTCGAGAAAGCTTGTTGGCTGAACACAATCATACTCGAACTGTTCCATGAAGAAACTATATCGTAAGTGCTTTAAAAATTTTGCCAAGACGAAATGAGTAAAGGACCATAATTTATAACAGAAGGATTGAGTACGCTAAAAAGACACAAAAGTGATGAAATAGGTGTGAATTTACATATGTTACTTCTTAATAACTTTGATAACTCAAAAATTCCAATATCCTATAATTAACGTTGCATAGCAAACATCTCCAGTGAAAGTGTTCTGATGTTACTAGTGAACATGGTAAACCCAATATTGTGTGTTTTAAATCGTTCTTATATGTAGTGTTTCATATTCATATAGAGTTATGTGTAGCGTTGTCGTGCTATTCATTTAATGTAGCATAGATAGAAAGCAGCGGGCCCTATAGACAAAAAAATAAAAAAAAACTTGTAAAAGGTGAATTCTCAAAAAAATAAATCTTATGTAAAGGTAGAATAGCCCTAACCTTGTTGGAAAGGTAAAAATAATCAGTGTTAGATGTAGAAAAAAAATCTTTAGAATAGTAGCTAGGCTAGGACCATGAATAATCTTAGTCCGGTAGGTGAATTTTAGATATAGATGTATAATAAAATAAGAAAAGTAATAGAGAAAATTCGTAGCACTCCTGATTAAGCTTATATAAACGTATAAAATAATACAACGTCAATTACAATTACGTAGGACCAATAGTAAATAAATCGCAAATATTTCAAAAACCCAAGGGCAAGCAAATCCTAATGACGGGACGTCATTAAATAATGGGAAGGGTAATAAGTACCGTGATTAACATATGATATATTTAAAAATACAAAAAAATAAAATTCCTTTTTCAAAAGATAATTCCGACGGAAACTAAACGTCCCCGAATTGAGTTGAAATACCGTTTCCAAGAGTCCAAATTCTTAATCAGCAAAAGAGAAATTGCATTTTAGCTTCAGTCAATGACGCTAGACGGTCTCGAATTTCCCTCAGATCTTTGGTAATAAGAAAAATGATAGATACAATGTTTTGCAGGAAGTCTAAGCTATAAGAGTGTGTGAACTTTGGAATCATCAGAAATATTTAAAATAGATTTTATGGACGAGGAGTTCGCATAAGGTAGTGGGTTTGCGAACATAATTACAAAATAGCGGCCCCTGCCTCAGGACTTGGGCCAATTACGAGTCCGCTCTTAGAATGAAGGACAAAAACTATATTTTATAGTGTGGTAAACGTGCTTTTTGGAGGATTATTATGATCAGAATTATTTCGGCGTTCAGGCATTGCAATTCAGTCATTATTATTATCTCTACTCCTATTTGTCGTCAATTTAAGTGAGCATTGTTGTACACCTAAAATGTAAGTCACAATAAATCTATTGCCTTTCTATTTGTGTTTACTTTATTTTATATGTCTGTGTCTAGTCGCACGACAGATAATTACTTCGCATACTTCCAAGGTAGCGCTCCCAGGGATCTGATTTTTACATACTATAACAGGTAATTGATTTCAAGATAACCCAAGGAAAGGAGGTTACGTTTATATCATTACATATTTTATTTTCTCGCTTTCTGCGAGTGGCTCGATCGGTACACCGCTTTCAAATCATGATATTACATATGGCGCTGTCCTTAGCGCTAGAAGTGGCGCTATAGGAGAACTTATAAGGTGTAAGTTTACAGCCTTAAATCATAAAACTACATTTGACGCGGTCAATCTTTATTACCACAATCTATATTTTTATCGCTACAAATGGTACAGTCAGAAAATGGAGAAAATTATGCGAACTAATTATGCTATACATTTTGTAATTTAAATTCAATTATTGGAAAGATACAGACCCATAACTAAAGTTATTAGGCCTACAACCGCTAAGGTATAACAAGGAAACCCTTTAAAATATCACATTGGAAATAATAGCCTCCCCCAAAATAGGTTAAGTGAAAAATAAATTTATTTTGAGTTATTCAAACGCAGAAAAAAAAATGTCAGAAGAATTAGACGAACAATTAAAGGCGCAAAAGTTGGTCGTAAAAAATGTAGAAATAGCAAATTATATTCCACACTACAATGGAAAATCAGATATCGACGAATTTAATATCCAATTGGCCCAGTTTGTAGAAATAACAAAAACAGAGCTAGAAACGTTAGTTGGGATGCTTCTATTAAGCATGCCAACTGTATTTCAGAAAACACAATAATTAGTAGTTTTGATATTGTTTCCATGTACACAAATATAGATGTGGCTACTTCTGAGCAATTATTAAAAACCAAAATAGAAGAAAATTATCACTTAATCGAAGACTCAGTGACAGTGATTGATGGTGAAGTTTTAGTTAATTTTGTTAAAATCTGTAATAAGTTTTCAATGTATTTTCAGTTTTGTGATTCTTTTTATCAACAAATAAATGGGTTACCAATGGGAACAGCTCTATCCGGCCTACTGGCTAATATTTATGTCGAGAACCTTGAAAATTGGGCATTAAATTCTTATTTTTTAAAACATGTCTATTGGGGTCGTTACATGGATGACGTAATTTCACTTTGGAATTATGGGGAAACTGAACTTCGGGGTTTCCTAGATCATCTTAATACTTATGATAGAAATTTGCAGTTTACCCTTGAAATTGAATTTGAAAATAAACTACCATTTTTAGATGTGCTAATTATCCGTAATGCTAATAATTTTGACTTCACTATCTATAGAAAACCAACACAAAACAATAGATATCTTCATTTTAATTCAAATCACCCCCCACAAGTTAAAAGAGCAGTTGTAACGTCTCTCATTGACCGTGCCCTGAACATTTGCTCCGATTCATACATAAAAGCAGAAATAAATTTTATCAGAGATATTCTTTTTGGCAACGGATACCCCATTCCTTTTATCAATAATATAATTAACCGTAGACTAAAAAGACATTTTCGTAAAATCAACGATATTTCACAATGTGAGGCTCCAGAAAAACCCTCTAATATAATCTATCTTCCGTACATCCCAAGAATCAATACAAAAATAAAAAATATTTGCACAAAAAACAATCTGTATTTAGTTTTCACTAATAATTTTGAAATCCCAAATTTCTTAAACTCCGGTAAAGATAAAACCCCAGTTACTCGCCAAAGAGGGGTTTATCAAATACCATGCGATTGTGGCAATTACTACGTTGGCTGAACTCATCAGAATCTAGAAAAACGGATACACCAGCATAAAGAAGACATAGACAAATCGTTAATTGCTAATAATTCTAATAACTCCTTTGATTCTGCTTTAGCTAGCCATATATTTGATAATCCCAGCCACACAATACTTTTTGAAAAATCTTCTCTCATTAGTACTGATTTGGGGATAAAACAGGTGGTCCGGGAATCAATCGAAATTAGGCTCAAAATAAATATAAAAAAATATTTCCTTAAATAGGGACTTAGGAGAATATTCACTGAATTCTTTATACTCAAATTTAATTAAAAATGATCTAACAAAATATTTTATTAAACCAATTGACAATAGTATTGAACCCGTTACAAAAAGGCCTTTAAGACTAGCTGCTAAAAACGCAAGATTAGCTTTGAAAACTTGCAGTTAATAATGTCATTTTATTTCGTTTGAATGAATTCATCCTCTCTCATCATTTTATTTGTCAGTCCTGGTTGAACTTCGTTGAAGTAAGGATACTGGGGCTGTTTTAAAGGTTTTTTAAAAGCGTTTTTTTAAAAAGCATTTTTAGTTTTAAACTTCGTATTTTAATGTAAGCTTGTTTTTATATATATATTTTTTTTAATGTTGTGCTGAAGACGGCCCTTGGACATAGGGCCGAAATATTCACCGATTTAAATTGCACTGTCTTGGAAAAAATCTCCCTATTGTTTTTAAGTTGTGTTTGTTTGATATGGAAAGGCAGTGTGGTCTTCGTCAATATTTATTGTCCCCTGTCTTTAGAAAATATAAAAAGAAAGCAAAAAAGGACGAAATATGTGTAGCATTTATTAATTATTTTATGAATGATGATGCGTTACCAGATAAATTCAAAACTGTTAGAAAAGAGATAGATAATTTTTATTATGATCTTGATGAAGAAATACTATGTAGAATCGTGACCGCTGAGACAAATAGAAACCAAACATCAATAATACCTGTGTTACTCCAAAACTTACTAGCACCTTCATTTGAATATTTTCATTCAGATATAGGTGGACACTTAGGAGTAACGAAACTTTCCATAAATTAAAACAATATTTTTACGTGCCGTCGGGAATAACAAAACTTAAAGAATTTGTAAGTACACGCGAAGCGTGTAACTTAAGAAAAAACCCCAAAGCTTATCCCATCCCTCCATTGGGAAGAGTCCCGGTAGCGAGTTTCCCCTTCGACATTGTCTCATTTGACTTATATGGAATCGGTGGACGCTTACTTGTTTCCAACAGAGGCCACACTTGTATTCCATCAGTTATAGATCACTTTTCTGGATTTATCTTTGCAAAGGCATTAAAATATAAAATTATCTATGCCGCGAGTAAAGCTTAAGCGAAATTACTTTTAAAATTTGGCATCCCAAATAAGGTTTTAAGTGAAAACGGATGCAATTTTGTTTAAAATATAACAAAAAATTTAATGAGTTTTCTTAACATAGAGAAAACGGCGACATCCCCATATCACCCACAAGCTAATGGTAAAATATATATATTTATTTATACCCGCTTACAATGGAGAAATGGAGAAAAAAAAAGCGGAGTACAAAATGAAACAAAGAAAGAAGAAAAATATGTTCAACACTAAAAATTAAATACAGGTACTTCATTCAAGGAAACAGTTGAGTCAGCGGTGAGTCGTAGAGTTTACTGAGGGATCGTCTTGAGGCTCTCCGTTCTAGATCAATCACCTTGGTTGATGGATAAAGGATTCCATATATGGAGGAGATCTCCGTGTTAGAAAATCTGAGTAGAAGACACAGCAAAAATTTTGCAAATCTGTAGTACGTGGTTCGTATTTTTTGACGCTCGGTGAGGGACAGAATTTCCCACAAGGGTGATATATACCAGATGGCAGGAGAAATGACGGCGTTGAATAGTTCTGACTTAATAAATCGATTAAATGATCACTTGCATTTGACAGCTTTTCCATATGCTGAGCGGATAGATTTACAGACTGATTCAGCCAACAAGCCTCTAGTTGACCTAGGCGTCTGGCCATACGTGATGCCAAGGTAATTTAGGGACTGGTACTGCTGGATTCTGATACTGTCAAGGAAAAGATTGGAATTGGTCGAGTTGGTGCCGCTAAAAACGATATATTCGATTTTCTCAGTGCTGAATCGAAATCCTATTCTTCTGCATTTGGTCACTAAAAGACGAAGATTCTCTTGTAGACCCCTCAGCGTGCTGCTTAGGAGCAACAAGTCATCTGCATAAGAAATGAAACTTGGATCCAAGCCCTCCAAAAAGAAGGTCCCACGAACGAATCTTGTTACAGAGTAAATCGCAGAATTAAAGATGATAGGGCTTAGAGCAGATCCTTGCCGAACTCCTTTGAAGAGCCCAATGGGTTCAGAAGGCTTTTGCTTGCGGTGACCGGCGATTGTTTCCCATCCCAAAGCTAGACGAATATGCGTGTGGGAGTACCAGTCATGGAGAACAAGGACAATGCGGGGGTCGACTCCTGAATCTAAGAGGCACCACAGTGCCTGCGATTGGACGACAGAATCGAACGCAGCGGAACAGTCGACACTGCAGGCAAAGAGTGGCTCTTTAACTAAATATGTAGACCTCATTATTCTTCTTAGTAGCCGATGAGCGTGTCCACAGCCCAACCGATTTCTGAATCTAAGTTGTTTGTCTCCCATAAGAGCGTGCGACGTAATATGGGGCAACAGTACCTTCTCAAATACTTTGCTGATAACCGATGGAACTGTGATTGATCTGTAGCTTTTACAAAGCAAGGGATCTCGATTCTTTTTCAGAATATTGGATGTGCGGCAACCATGAAAGTTGGCAGGTGTGAGTCCCTGCTCGATGCTCATTTGGAATAGTAAGGCTAAGTACTTATGTAGACGTTCTGTGCCGTGCTGTAAGTGCCTCGGAGTGATCCCATCGAGCCCTGGAGACTTGTTCTTTTTCAATTTTCTCACAATTATCTCAACATGCCATTTCGAAACAATGACATCAGTGCGGCGGAGTTTTGCGCTGATTAATTGCCTATCTAACTCAGATTTATAAACGGAGTCCAGCTCGTTGGGTGGTGGCGCAAACACGTCCTTGTAATGGTTTACCCAACTTTCATCGGGAATGGGACTTTGCACATCAGCGTCGGTCCTGTTAGATTGGAATTCCTTCCATAAGATGTTTGGGTCACTCCTGCAATCACAAGACAACTTCTCCACTTGCTGGACTTGCACATTCTCGACAGTACGTTTGAATTCTTTTTTGGCATGTCGAAAGCACTGAAAAATTACTCCAGAGCGGGGTTTGTCACAGTCCTTCCACAATTCGTACCAGAACTTGGATCTCTTCTTGGCAAACTTGACATTTGGGTTATCCCATCCCTTTTTACGAGTGTTGGGGTACACTTTTGCCACTGGGACAGCGGCGGATTCCGCAAGCTTCATCGAATGAACAATTTCGGAGCAAAAGATGTTCAGGGCTAGTCTGTCTTCATTTTGGCCATGAGTAAGCAGGTGGAACGGTACTTTGATTTTAGCAAGAGTTGAGTCAAGAGTATCTTTGTACAAGGACTGATCTATCCTTTGCCATTCACTCTTCATATACCATGATCGGCCGGGGCACCGCTTGTGGATAGAGAATGGTACAAATAAGTTAATCCCAAGGTGATTGCTACTATTGTGTTCCGAGTCAACAATGGCTTTAATCCCGGTCGGAAGTAGGAAATTTACGAAAAAGTTATCGATATCTGATGTAGCCAGGGATGCGCTGTGGACAAACGTGAAGGACTGGGATTTTGGAACCGGGGCCATAGCGTCTGGCAGACACCCCCTTAATATGGTGAAAAAACGATCATCATCTAGAATCTGACAGTTGAAGTCCCCACAGATAATAATCTTTTCTGACTTGTATTGTTCGGCCAACCTCCCGAGTCTCGCACAAGCCTTCATGTAACGCCTTCCTGAGAGGACATCACGATAATTTGTAGGGAGGTACACTGATATGACTATAAAGCCATTTGGACCAGGAACTCCGATCGCAGAAAAATAATCGCATGAATCAATTAGCGTGCATTGCAAATTTGAGTCTGCAATGATCAAGATTCCACCACTTGGCCTTCCAACTGAGCTGTTGCGGATAGCTGGCTGCAAAAAATAGTCCTTTCCTGGAAATCAGTCAAGGATTGCTGAATGATCGGCTGTACCAAATGTTCCTGAATGCATATTATGCTATGCTTGGTTACTAGATCGCTTAAAAGAGACAGCTTGTGTGGACCGTGCCCGTATATATTTCTGCTATAAAGCGAGATAGCTGCATTCATTGCTTACGTTTGTTTGAACTAGCCTCTAATTGTCTTTTATAAACCGGGCATTGCGAGCTATAACATGGATGCTTTCCAGAGCAATTAGCACATTTAGTGTCTTGGACACATGGATTGTCTTTGGGGTTTTCGTGATCGCCGGAGCACCTGGAACGCTTCGCATTGTTAGGGCAATCTCGTTGCAAGTGGTCAAACTTTTGGCATTTAAAACACCTCAGAGGGGCGGCAACATATTTGTCCACCTTGATATGGCAATAACCGACGTAAAAGCCATATTTCAGTGCTTTTTCAAGAGATTCTTTGTTTCCGAATGTTAGCTTGACTGACTTGCTAGTACCATAGCGTTTCGTTTCTTGGATCCCTTACATAGCAGACTCAATTTCCTCGTTTGTCATATCTTCAGGGATAAATTTAGCCACAGCCAGGAATTTTGGTTTATGGAATTTAACTACAGTCACGAAATTCGATTTTATGCTATTGGCTATTGCATCTGCATCTTGTTCAGTTCTAGCACACAGCACCAGCGTATTGCTTCTCGTAACTACCATCTGTACTTTTCCGGATGCACCATTGGAATCAAGAAATTCTTTCTGCTTTTGGCACGATTTATAGATTTCGGGTGGTGCTTCTTTTACGTGAAGCGGGGTACTTAGAGATTCGCTGGGAGTAGGCCACGTTTTAGTGACAAACCTGGCGTTGCATCGGTCCAGCCATGCATTCATTTTTTCACCACATTCGTTTAGTTTGCACGTTAATAAGGTAAATACATCGTGAGGTATGGAAGGAGTCTCAGATGGATCATAAATAGTGAATTTGAAAGGTAAATCACCCTTATCGTCCAATTCCTTAATAGCATGAATCACATCTTCTACAAAAACAGATGCATTTATTGTGCTTCTACGCTCTTTCAAAATGGTTCCATCTTTATCTAATAGATCTCGTATAAATCTTACGGCTTGTGTGACAGATTCCTTGTCAAAAAATCTCACGGCAGTGCTTACAACCGATTCATGGGGAATATCTTTGAAGTTAAGTCAACGCTGGATGAAATTTAAAAAAGGGCTATATAAATACTTGATTTTTTCCATTTTTCTTCACTTATAATCTATCCAAATTAAGTCCAATCGTACCCAATGATGTCACAAAAATTAACAATCCAAGTCCTTAATCACATCCAAAACCGGTCCAGAAAGTATTCGCAAACATATACGTATCGCCTCTGGCTATTCATTCGTTTCTTGGGTGAATGAATGCTGAATGAACTACACAGAAATAATGCTGACGATATACAGCTAACAAAACCTGAGGGAAGTGCGGGTACCCAAATCGCCTTTCCCCAGCAGTTTAAGGATCAACATCCGGCCGGTACCGATACGGCTCTTGTGTTTGTTCCCGCTCTCTTCTGCACAGACTGTCACTAATCAGCGAAAAAATAATGAAAATAGGCATAAAATATTTTCGAATGTATTAAGCATTTATACAAAAGACAGCAGGAACGATTGGGATCAATACTTACGTTATTTAACCAACATAATCAACACTGCTTATTCAGAAACAACCAAAGACAACCCTTTTTATTTACTTTTTGGTCGGGATTTTAGAATCCCCTATGAAGAGATTATTGATTCCCGGCAATATTACAATAACTTGGAGGATTAGAAACAAGAATTCATAAATAGGATGAGGAAAACTTATAAAATAGTTAGGCAAGAATTGGAAAAATGTAAAAAAAACCAAGAAATAAGAAACCAACCCAAAGTCAAGGGGAACATAAATTTCAAAATTGGAGACTGTGCCTACCTAAAGAACGAGGCAAAAACGGAAGGGAAAAAACTTTCCAACAAATATTCTGGACCGTACAGAATAGTCAAAAAGTACGATAACGATAATACTTTTAAAATGGAGAACCCCGATAGTGGAATAACTTAGAAGGCGCATGTTAGCTGAATAAAAACAGCAAATTTCCAGAGAGATGGGTATCACGTCCCTCCTCTACTGATTCGTCAGATGCAGAAAATGAGCACCCTAAATCAAGATTGGCAGAGCTAAAACCCTTTAATTTCAAGCAAGACTATTTCGAAGATGAGAGTGATGAAAAAAACTTTGAAGAATTTTTAGCTATGAAAAATCTAGTTATTCCCAAGAAAAAATCCCTAATACCAGTAAGAATAAAAACGCCAAAAGATCCAAAAAGTTCATCATCGGAGAGCTCAGGAGAATTAGGTTATACCATATCTCCGAAAACCCAATTTCTCCCTGATAGAATTTTGACCCCTTGTTCCCCCAAAAGATTTCCAGGTGACATGGTTTCCCCTGCAACACCAATAGAAAGGCCCCTGTCATTGCAGGAAGAATTGAACAGAGCTTTAGAAACCCCGGGTATTACTGTAAAGAAAACTCCTCCCAAAGATTCAACTAAGACAAATCTGCGAGAAGCTATGGATTTAATAAGTTTCCCAATAAAAACGAGTCAAAGCACTTTGCATAAGAATAAAACTCCCGAGGATGACCGGCTAGGACAATATCATGATATAACTGTGTCCATGGTCAAACCTAAACAATGGACTTCATGGAGGGAAACACTAGTGAAAAGAATGCCCCATCCCCCCTGAAGACGTGGCATTTAAACAGTGGAGGAACCCCGCAAAAACTCTTGATTCCTCTCAAAGTTCTCAAGAATCTGTCAAATTTTCCGAGTTGAAAACTCAAAGCGAGGACATAGATAATGAGCCTTCTACTTACAAAGGAGTAGAAAATTATAGAGAAGAGGGAGACGAAACCTCAAAATCATGAGATGCAACTTCTAAAAACTATAATACATAATCGTCGCGAACTTGTTCCAAAGAGTTTGACGGTGACTCAGACCATATAGTAGTTAAATAAATAGGAAAGTCAAAGCCGACTTCAGCAGCTGCAAATGCGAAAGAGACAAAATTAAAAGGTCAAGAATTTTTGAAAAAACAATACAAAAATTTTAACCTTATTCCTCTAGAAAAATCTAAATAGAAAAAACCACAAGAAGTCGAGGAAAAAATAACAACACAATCGGGTAGAAAGGTTCAAAAACCCGATAGATGGAATTACACTTAATCAGTACATGATTGAAAGATTTTAATGGATAGGCGTCATAAAGTAATAATAATTAAAAAAAAAACTTTTAGCTCACAAGTAAAAATAATACAATTATAAAAAATCCTGTAGAAAAATTTCGTTCAACATATATCATGGCTTCGCATGAATCAAAACTGTCTGATACCGTCTGTTCAACATATATCAGTTCCCGAAAACAAATCCTAATTAAAAAGTCACATTGCATATAGTTAATTCGAATAATTTCCTTTAATATAAAAAAGTCTACACGTACCATTCAAGTACGATGTATCCAGTCCAACTGAAAGAAGCCGTGATATGAAGTACTAAGCGAGAAATATTCATACACCTTAGAAATAATCTTTGGTTATTTTCTGTTCCAAGAGAAACTGTTAGAACTTTGTCTTGTTATAATAATACAGAAAGAAAAGACTCAAGTTACAAAACCGAATTACTGTTACAAGATGTGGGTACGATAACCATAAAACAAGGATGTCGACTTGTAACTAAAGAGTCAACTGTTCGAACGCCGTTAATTACCACGAGCACAAAGACAATAAATCTCAAAATAATCAATTTCAAGCCAATTAACCTGTCGTACACTGTTCCCAACATAAAAAGTGAGGAAATGAAAATCTCGTTATGGTCCAAAATAGAAAAGAATAAAGGGCCACTAAAACTAACAAAAATAAGAGAAGCATTAGACTCCCAGATCCCCCTATTTACAAATGAGGACCAAAGATTAACGTACGTGGATAATAGATACGGATTGTTCTCAACCAATTTCTGGTGGTACATACTACTGACCGTATGTTTCGTATTCGCGACTTCCCTGACCATAAGAACCTTATTGACTTTTAATTACGGAGAAATCCTGCGACTAAGAAGGCGAAAACCAAGAGCAGAACACGGGGAAACGGCCGAAATGCAGAAGTTAAACCCGGAACCCCATGAGAACGTGTAAGCCAAGAAAAAGGGAAGACATTAGAAAACGAGTGGGTATAGAGGTCTCCACTCGTCCTTGCTATGTGTTGTTCCCTCATTGTAAAGTCGTTTACGTAAAACCGTGTGGCTATGACACTGCAACATGCGTTTCTTAAACAGCACGGACGTGCGTGAACAATGCAGGCATAAAATATGTTGTAAAATTAGACCTCAAACTTAATAATGCAGCGTAACTTATGTTTAAAGGATTGTTTTAAATTTAAGGGAGAATTAAATATGTGTTGAAGAATTAAATAAGCCTTTTATCGTTGTTTCTTTTATTGAAACAAATTTGAAGACATCTCTGTTTTAGATTTCACAATGGCAATTGTATATGTATGAAACCAACATGATAATAATGTCGTTTTATTAAAACAAATGTTTATGTAGTAATATCAGTGTATCTTTTTATATTGTCTTGTAGGGTAATCTTCACCCTAAAATGCACCTAATCGTATTGTTTATTATATATTATGACTATTTGTTTTAAAGAACGCGTGATTCTGCCTCGTTATTTTCATTACAGGGAGTGGTTTAACATTCCTGAAATTAATCATTGCAATGAGTAGTCTATTGCAGATACAACCTGTTAACATTGATTTTCATCATACGTCAACCAACTACGAGTACTCATCATAAACCCCAGGCATTTTTAATCCCAGATGATTTACGAAAATTAAAGCTACCTTTGATCGTTGTTTCCTCAACCACGAACCATATTGCGTATCAGGTAACACTATATTTGAATCTCAGTATCCAGTACATTATCGAACTATATAATCACATAAATCCTGAGAGCCCCATCGACCAGTACAATATATAAGTACATAAATATCCCCCTTGATAATCATTATGGACCCATTTACCATAAGACTGTATAGTTATGACATTTGATGACCCCAAAAATCATTTATGTGTCGCAGATTCACGTGTCGAATCCCTTTCGACCATTTTTCGGAATCCATCCTATCACCTCTGTGTGGAAAGCTCATATCTCTGTTATCCCATAAATGTTACGAGATAATTTCTGAAAAATGGACCTGGAAACCAACCATTGAATTACAGAAACCAAAATTAACCCCAGTGACTAACCCCTCAGTTACAATATACCCCTCCCACAAGTTAAAGACAATATGTTGAAGGAGTCACTAAAGTTTGATGTCGACTTGTTCCAGATCCAAACTTCAAGTCCAAAGTGATTAACCTAGGAATCACCGCAAAGGTTAATAGATGCAAGCAATGCACTAACAATTTTAAAAGAGAACTGTGATGTCTAATGGCACGAATGAAAAACTTTATAGGAGAAATACATTCTCTATGTGCCTCAAAATACCCCAAAACTGATATGCTGAGAAGAAAATAAACGCACACCCAGTGTTCGACCCCTTGAGTATAAGGTACCCTATGAACTGTCAAAAAGTAGGTGGGAATGAACACTGATAGCATATTCTTACACCTGTTGTTGGATGTATCATTTCCCAGTTAACAATAAGGGAAAGTTTGTCGTGTGAACACAATCATACTCGAACTGTTCCATGAAGAAACTATATCGTAAGTGCTTTAAAAATTTTGCCAAGACGAAAAGAGTAAAGGACCATAATTTATAACAGAAGGAGTGAGTATGCTAAAAAGACTCAAAAGTGATAAAACAGGTGTAAATTTACATATGTTGCATCTTAATAACTTTGATAACTCAAAAATTCCAATATCCTATAATTAACGTTGCGTAGCAAACATCTCCAGTGAAAGTGTTCTAATGTTACTAGTGAACATGGTAAACCCAATATTGTGTGTTTTTAATCGTTCTTATATGTAGTGTTAGATATTCATATAGAGTTATGTGTAGCGTTGTCGTGCTATTCATTTAATGTAGCGTAGATAGAAAGCAGTGTGCCCTATAGACAGTAAAATCAAAAAAAAACTTGTAAAATTTGGCCAATTGTGAGCCAGCTCTTAGAGCGCAGGACAAAAACTATATTTTATAGTGTGGTAAAAGTGCTTTTTAGAGGATTATTATGATCAGAATTATTTCGGCGTTCAGGCATTGCAATTCAGTCATTATTATTATCTCTACTCCTATTTGTCGTCAATTTAAGTGAGCATTGTTGTACACCTAAAATGTAAGTCACAATAAATCTATTGCCTTTATATTTGTGTTTATTTCATTTTATATTTCTTTATCTAGTCGCACGACGGACACATAGGTCGCATAATTCCAAGGTAACGCTCCCCGGGAACCGATTTTTACATACTATAACAGATAGTTGATTTTGATATAATCCAAGGAAAGGAGGTTACGTTTATGCCATGATATATTTTGTTTTATCGCTTTCTGCAAGTGGCTCGATCAGTCCACCGCCTTCAAATCATGATGTTACATATGGCGCAGTCTTTAGCGCTAGAAGTGGCGCTATCGGAGAACTTATAAGGTGTAAGTTCACAGCTTTAAAGCATAAAATTACATTTGACGCGGTCAATCCTTATTACCACAATTAAGGCCAATCTATTTTTTTATCGCTACATTTGTTCGTATGTTCAAAAGTCTTTATCAAAAACCAGTATCTGTCATAAATGTAAATGGCTCGCTTACAAGGAGGATTGATTTGGAGATATCGTTGAGACAGGGTGACCCGGCTTCGCCTTACCTCTTTGAAATATACATTAATCCCTTGTTCAAGTACAAAGAAGACCGTATAATCGGTTTACCTCTCTGCAATGAGATATGCTTAAAGGCCTTGGGGCTTATAGATGATGGAACCTTTACCATATCAAGTGTCAAAGATGTAAAGGCAGTTCTACAAGGACTTGATTGGTATGAGAGGAATTTTAAGGTAAAAATCCACAAAGGAAAAAGCAATCTTTTACCAATACTGGAATCAGAAAATACGGAAGAAATGATGCAGGAACTTTGGATAGCGAAACTAGAAAAGGCGAAAATACTTGGAGTGACATGGACCCACGAGATGAAGTTGGGTAAATTATGGGAAGGAAAAAATACGGAAAATTGAGGGGATGCTGGCGACGGCAAATGATATTGAAGAGTTTTCTTTGTTTTTCAGAGCGACATTTGTAAATACATATTGTCTACCACTACTGTTCTATTTCTTGCCAGCTTTCGAGCTAGATGAAGGGAGTGCTAAGAGAATAGAAACAATTATTTGGAGGTTTGTGTGGAGAGGAAAAGTTGAAACGTTGAGCATGAAAATGCTCTTTGTACCCAGAGTAAAAGGAGGAATAGGAGTGGTAAATTATACGAATGTATACCAATCATTTTTTTTGGAGAAATGCTATTGAGATGCTCCAAAGGGACGATGAAATTGGATGTTTGGAGAGAGATTGGCTACTACCGGTCTTAAACGAAGTAGTTGAGGAACAGCTTTTGAAGCTAGTGGAAGAGGTCCCAGATCAGTTAAATGAAACAGCGGAAACTTTAAGAGAATTGAGATCAAAAGGACTGTTTCAGGACGGATTGAGTCAGATAGAAAGAAAAGGGGTCATAGATGATTAATATGGACCCTAGAGGACGATTTTCCATACCACTTTAAAAAAAAATAACCTTTCATTAATTATGATGTGGCTTTCTAACATCTAAATTAAGTACCATGTGACAATAGACAAAGAGGGGTAATGTTTATGGTGACACACACCAGACTACCTTACTAGGGTAGAACAAGTCGCTTCAAGAAGGGCGAAATAAAGGAGTGCAACCTGCACCATGAAATGGTGGTTGATGGTTTACAGCATGAATTTATAGAATGTATTTTTAACAAAGAAGTTTTTAGTTTTATTTTGATGTTTTTAGGGGTGAGAATATAGAGATGGTAAGTTTAAATAGTAAAAAAAAAATTTTGAAGTTATATTTTGAAAGAAAAGGTGATGAAAAGAGGCAGAAAGGAATGTTGAGAGTTGAGTTAGAAAGACTTAAAGGAGCAGTTAGGGGGAAAGTAGAGGTTTTGAGAAAGAATTGAAAATGGAAAGAAAGAACTGATGAGGAATGGATAGAGAGTTTTTTAAATAGTTGAAGTTTATGGGTAATTTGTTAGAATTTTTGAACCCTTCTTCCTAAACAAGTAATGTGTTGTTTAAGTATATGTTTTATATGTTTTATTGTTTGTTGAGGTTTTTGTAAGGGAAGAATGGTTTAAATTGTATTTATTTTATTTTCATTTTTTTGTATTAAATTTTTTTTTTTGATGGAAGCTTGAAGGGGTAATATAAAATTTGGAATGTAGTTGAAGCCACCGCCAAAGGATTCTCCTAAGGAAGGGGAGTATCCTACTAGCGGGACGTGCGTTGTATTTTGTTTTGTTTTTGTGTTGTAGTATGCCCCGGAGAGTAACCTGTTGTATTTGATTGCCTTAATTCATTTTTAGTTGGTATAAAGGGGAATTTTTTTTCTGTTTTGAAAAGGGAGTCTATAGTTAGGATGATGAAAATTTTATATTGGATTAATTTAGTTTTTTTAAATTTCAGAGATATAAAAGAGGAGAAAATAGAGGAAGAGAAGTTTTTTGGTGGTTGTAGTTTGGTTGAAGTTTGTAATTTTGTTGAATTTATTTTTTAATAGGAGAAAAATGTAGATGAAGGGTAAAAGGGAAAAAATGGAAAAAGGGAAGGGAAAAAATGAAAATATAGGATAAAAATACAGAAAATGATAATGAAGGCTAATAATCCTTATTAAAATTTTTGATCATGTTAATTATGTATAGTAGTAGAGTGTGTTTTTATCAATATTGCTTGGATAAAAAATCTAAAAAATGAATGTCGTTTTTAAATTAATGTAGGTGACATTAAAGTTTTGAAATTATGTGAAAAAGATTATTATGTCACAGAGAGGAGAGGAGGTGGGATTAAAAAAAAAAACAAAAAAAAAAAAAAAATTGCCAACCAAAAATGGTTTGGAGAATGCAGAGAGGAGAGGTTTTAGAGTGACCACGGGGCCACTTTATGCTTCCTAATAATACAAACTGAAAACACCTGCACATCTTTAGCTCAGACAAGATGTCGCATGACAAGCTTTTGGCTCGAAGGTTGGTTGGCAGTGAAGTGTCGAATAAGGGTGTTAGAGGCCAAGGTCCCAATTTATTTATCCAGTCACACAGATTGAAATTCCCGCGTGCTTTTAATACAAACAAGGTAGAGCGTATTCACCTTTCTTCTTAAAATTAGACAGCAGGATTGGCGGGGGGAGGGACATTAGCTCATTTTTGGCTTTTTAATCATTCAAACTGAAAGTCCTTGTGTACGCCTCATTAAGAAAGATAAAAATACCCACCTTTCTGCCAACAAAAGTTATAATGGAGGGAAAACAGGATGAAGAAGCAAGAGGTCCTAAAGGCTTAATTTTTGTCTGCACCTTGTTTTAGTAAAGAATT
Organism: Artemia sp. Qi Xiang Cuo; assembly: GCF_049724085.1. Taxonomy (NCBI): domain Eukaryota; kingdom Metazoa; phylum Arthropoda; class Branchiopoda; order Anostraca; family Artemiidae; genus Artemia; species Artemia sp. Qi Xiang Cuo. Next base: position 33,350,693 of record NC_142814.1, on the reverse strand, counting down.
AGGGCTTAGATAATTTTTCTGCGGTCATTATCCAACTTTTTTTCCGGTTTGCACCACTCAGCCTCTTGAAATTTACAAAATTGTGCATCCTATGATGGTATTTTGTAAAAGAAGAAAATACCACTTCCGATGAACAAATTCATCGGATCTTCAACGTAATTACCTTACCCTCAGTTCCTTTTCTGCTTCCAGAGGCAATTAGGGCATTTAAGAAGAATCAACGGTCTGACCTCAGCTGCGCCGATACCCACACGTGCTCCCATTCATGCTGCAAAGATAATTAAAGATTTCGGAGGTCGGTGGTGTAGCAGCATTTGAGGGTATTCTTTGGTCAGCCTCTTCGTCTGAATCCAACCCGCTGCCATTCGAGAACAGCTTTGAGAAGCCGAGTTTCAGGCATTCGCATGGCGCGATCTAAAAAACTCCATCTGTGGTATTGTATCACGTCTATGGTTATTAGTTGCGACTTAAGCTCTCTCACTGTCACTTTCATGACTCGCTGTGTCCAGTGAAGGTTTAGGATTCAACGCAGGCAAATATGCTCAAATCCCAGGAATTTCTTCTCTGAATTTTGGTTGAAATGCCAGTTTTCTGAGCTGTAAAGAAGAATTGAGAGCTGATTCCTAATAAACTGTCTCAGCTTGAGGTGTAGGGAGTATTTCCGAGATTTCCAAAATAAGAAAAGTGAGACATCACTACTAAGAAATGAGCAAAGAGAAACCTCCAATCTCTTTAGCAATAGGAGAACTATTCAAGTTGAGGAAGCATGTACTATAGCGTTCCTATACCTCAGCTCTAAAAACTAAAAATGAAATCACAAACTTGACCAATATCACGCAGGAAATGACTTGTAAAAGTAGATGGCAGCACTTTCTAAAAATATATTTTTATCATCCAAAAATGGTTCTGAGGATGAAAGCACATATTAATTATTTTTAAATCTTAGCCTAACTTCAATTTGAAACCAATGCCATACTGATTATCTGCTAAAAAGAAGCTGTCCACTTGAAAGCAAAAATGATACATCAAAGCTGTTGAACAACTCCTCTCTAACATATACTACAAAACTCCATATTACGTCTCACATTGTAGACTTCAGCTCAAGGACAAAAGAAAAAAAATCCTTTTCAGTCCCATGCAAAAATTATGCGCATGCAAAAATATATTGTCATTTAATAACCAATCCAATATGATATCCACACTTTCGAAAAAACTGCCACTTCTACCACCTTACCACTAGATGCTTACTGCCTTCTCTCAATAAACTGAAATCGGTGGAGTAAGAAAAACAGCTAAGAAAAAACAAAACAAAAAACATTGCGCTCCGAGAATGAAAGGGCTTATTTATTCTCATTTAATTAAAAAAAAACGTTTACAGTTCAAGTCTTTTAAAAAGAAATCAGTATTTATAATGTTAGCATTTATCGTCTGGCAGTATCTGAAACACCTTCTCTAGATTGCCACTCTAAAATACTTAAATACGTTCTTGGACCAAGTTGGCTATACATATCGTTTGATAAGAAAAGAGATAAGAAATAATTAGAAACCGGACGATTTGGATCTTCAGCCAATGAAAAAAAACGAAGACAAAGCAGATATTTTGCAAAAACCTCCGCTAAATCACCCTCAGCACTCAAAAATGGAAGTGATTGAAATAAAAACAAAACAATCAAAAGAAGAATATTCGAAGATTTGATTCTGCAAGAGTTTTTCCATTGGCAACTGCTGTAGCCTGTCTACTGATCTGATTTGTATAAGACGAATAATTGATCTTGTTTCAAAATGGAAAGGAATGTAAGCTGATTCTCTCTGCATTAAATTATCATAAATGAGGTTTATAAAAATACCCCCAGCATCTCTGCTTAAAACTAAGTCTTTATATGTGTATTCTTTAATTTTAATTTGTTCCTTAAATGATTGTAATAAATAACTTATTGTGGACACAAAGTTTGCTGCGTCAAAAAGGACCCAAAAGCGTAGAGGGCTAAAGCAGAACCAAAATCGTCATTTTACTTTTAGACTGTAGAGTTGTCCATTGAAAGTTTGTTATCTCCTGTCTGTTGAAATGCACTGCCCGTCAAGTAGAGGTAGTAGCACGGCAGGTAAAGTTTTAATTTAATTTACCAATACTTTTTGAGTGGTGCATAATACCTGTTAAGCACAGATTAGAGTCATAACACAAGTTTTGAAAGTACCACTACCAACAACTCATTGAAGCAACAAGCTGCCTAGGGCCAACAGAGCTAAACACGCTCCTCCTCCATCCAAATTTACTCAAAGCCTCCCTCTTTACACCCTCCAATGAAGTTCCTATTTCCCTTAAGTCTTTCCTTACAACATCCTCGCACCCCAAACGGGGACGACCTGCTCTTCGTTTGGCCCTAGACGGTTGGCCAACAAGGACAATCTTTGGAAATCTGTCATTCGCAGAGCATGTCCCAGCCATCTCTCATTTTGAAAGTATATATAACATAAATTGATTTAAAAGGTAAATTTACTGATAAAGACATAAAGTATGTATACAAAATAATGATGTCAAAATCAAAACAAGCAGTTCAAATTGAATATACAAAATAGTACCAAAAATAAAGTTCTATTCTAATAAAAGACAGTCAATCACTTTCAAATATTACTCAGCAAAATTATAAATCTAATATAAAACATAAACAAAATTCCAGTTGTATTTATATTGTTTATCTTTTTCAATTTGTTTCACATAGATCAGTAAATAAAGACTCGCATCTGCGAAAAGGGCATAATAGGCACATTTAAAATGTATATTTTTAAAAATAGCTTATAGACTGTAGACCAACTAACTACTGAATATTTTTCAATCCAGAAAAAGTGCTTAGAAACAAAAGAATCTGGCTAGTCAAACATCAAAAGATTTCAAGCATAAGACTTCAATCTTTGATTAACATCCAGTCTTAATAAATTAAGATCAAACCCAATATAAATTCTTAATTTTTTTTTTTAATTTTTGAGCTCTTTCAAACTTTGAATTTGTTTTTAAGCTCTTTAAAAAAAGAATTTGCCTCGTCAAACATCAAAAGATTTCAAGCATAAGAATTCAATCTTTGATTAACATCCAGTCTTAATAAATTAAGATCAAACCCAATATAAATTCTTAATTTTTTTTTTTTTTTTTTGAGCTCTTTCAAACATCAAAAGATTTCAAACAGGAAACTTCAATCTACGATTAATATCCAGAGTCTTAATAAATGAAGATCAAACCCAATATAAGGCTTTCTTTTATCAAGCTCTTTAAAAAAAAGAATCTGGCTAGTCAAAACATCAAAAGATTTCAAGCAAGAAACTTCAACCTCTGATTAAAATCCAAAGTCTAAATACATTAAAATCAAACCCAGCACTTCTTGAAAAAAGAAGAAAATATGCTGTGTAATAGAGGGCTATGAGTAGTACTGAGCCAAAAGTCAAAAGGGACATAGAGTCACTTCTATTTAGCTTTCTATTTTCTTTGGAGTACATTTTCTATCATTAAATTATATTTAAAAAATAAAATAACAATATATACTAATTGATGAAAACTGATAATATATTACTCCAGAAGCGCATCCAGGATTTTTGTTCGGGGGGGGGGGGGGTACACAAAAAACCTAAAAAAACGCATATAAAAATTTATTAATGTCCATTTTTGTTACGTTTTTACGAGTCAAACAAACATTTAGGGGGGGGGGGGGTTCAAACCGGGTAGCCCCTCACCTGGATACGGCCTTGTATTACTAACTACAAAAAAAATAGTTACACAATGGCAAGTGGGTTTCAATGGCAAGAAAACATCAAATTAATATTTACATTTAAAAGATAAAATATATAACAAAATATTCATGCACATAAGAGATGGGAAGGGGAAGGGGTAGGCAACAGAGTATTTTTGTAGGCAGTGGAGGGCTGAAAATCCAAAGAGATTTCTTTTTGGCCACAGTTAAAATTTTTCCAAGAGAGGGATTATTTGAAGGAACAAATTGTAGAGTGATTCCCCACACTCCTAGTGAAGGAATCCAGTCTATTAAGATGTCAAGGAAAAGTCATGCACCAAGCTACATGTAGATTACGCCAATACACTGGATTTCTGTCGGAGGGGGGGGTGTAGTTTAAAAAATATTATTTAATCATTGAAAAGGTCTAGGGAATAAGTGCAACAATCTAAGAAGAACAGAGATGAATCCCAACGGTTCCATCTCTTACGTAATACTGAAGCCCATTTTGAAAAAGCACAAACTGCACAGAGTAGTTTTAACAAATATTTTTTTAAATTAAGAACTCCAAAATGGTAACATCCAAAATAGTAACTATTATTTTGTACTACATCCATCCAGTTTTTCTTTTTCACTCATTATGCTCTGCAAAATGTTGCTGTTTTCCTTACTATTTAGATGGAAATTAGTGAAAAATAATTACAAAGTAGTTTTGTACATGATGTGTTTACATTCAATTTTTTTTTCTTTATTCTTTGTTATATCAAAATTTTGGCATAATATTTACTGATTTAATAGTATCTATGAAAAAATATTTAAGGAAATGACAGATCTTAATGGGATCACTGGACGACAGTCTAGAGGGTCAACAAATAAAGGGTGAAAGCCGCTAAGCTATCAAAATTCCAGTTCATGCTTGACAACACACCCATGGGTAGAACGTGAGTAGCAATTAAGTTTTAAAACAAAATTCAAATCATTTGTTTATGGATTATCAATTCGTTTATTGATCATAATTACAATAAACAAATGAATGCTTCAGCCTTATGAAAAAGAAACGTCTTGAATGCTTTGCAGATCCCTCTTAATGATAAGAAATATTTAAAGAGCTCTGATTAATTTTGTGATAATGGTAATTATAGTTAAAAAATGAAAGGGAGCTTTTAAACTGTAAAGCCTAACCTTATTTTATAGTTCTACTTTCAAAGCAAAAGCCGTCAAAACCATTCTTTTATTTTTTATTTATATTTTAAAAGTTTATAAAGAGACCGTGTCTACCAACTACAGTAACTGCATCTTCTCCAGGCTATACCAGTATTTTACAATTCAAATTTCATAAGAAAAAAAGTTTACAGATAAAAGTTCAAGTCAAGAGTATTATCAAAAGTCAAATTTTAAATTAAAAGTCTATGAGAGCACAGACAATATTTACAAATTATTGTTTCTAAAATCTCCTTTACGAGTTTTTCTCCTTTTTTCGTATTCTTATTCTCTTTTCTTATTCTTTTTCTTATTCTTTTTTCTTATTCAAGGCTCTTTGCCACGAATTTACTGAGCAGCAAAAGTGGTAAGAAGAAAAACTTCAAATAAGTGAGACAAAAAATACCACAAGAATCCCATATTTCACGGATTTTGTATTAATTTGTCACACAGAATAAACTTATGCAACCTACCAGGCATACACAGGGGGTCTTGATATTATTTTTCTTTTTTTTAATTGCCACATTTTTTCCAAGAATAAAAAAGGATCCAAAATGTGGATGTCAAAATCGTCAAAGATATAAAAAAGTATATAAAGTCTCTGGTACTGAGCAGCAAAAGTGGTAAGAAGAAAAACTTCAAATAAGTGAGACAAAAAATACCACAAGAATCCCATATTTCACGGATTTTGTATTAATTTGTCACACAGAATAAACTTATGCAACCTACCAGGCATACACAGGGGGTCTTGATATTATTTTTCTTTTTTTTAATTGCCACATTTTTTCCAAGAATAAAAAAGGATCCAAAATGTGGATGTCAAAATCGTCAAAGATATAAAAATGGATCTAATGCAAAAATTATGCCAAAATCTCAATAATCACACACTTCCAAGGAATTCATGCCCAGGGTGCTTTACTTCAACCATGCATAATTCTACATATTAGCAAGGAATATAATAATAAAAACATGAAATTCAAACGTTCTTAGCTTCAAATATAAACTTTTCAAAATCTTTTTCTTGGAAATTTTTGAAAGCACAGCTGCCCCCTAAGAAATGACTTTATAAAAGGCAACACTGTATATAATGCAATGATTTTATAAAATGTATTTAAATGCAACACTGTCAACATATTTGAAAATCTACTTGCATGGTTCTTGTAATGCATCCTCTAAGAAGAAGTAATTCTATATAGCTCAAAATTCTGAATACAATTTTTTTGAATTGAATCTAAAACCCAAGTAGGGTCTATACAAACAGATAGTTCATTTCTATGGAACATCCCAATAATAACAACTGCATCTCTAGCTCTGTCAACAACTTCTCCTCCAGCTAGTCGAACTAAATGGGTCAAATCCCAACAGGGAATCACTGAATTTTTGCTGATATAAACAGGTCCTAAAGACTTAAATATATCTAAAGAAAAATTAAATCCATTTTTTTGCCTTAAAATACGAAACTCCCTAATACATTCTGAAAATTCAACCATCTCAAAGGGTTCTTCATCAGTCCACTGTTCCTTCTCAATACTTTCAAGTACCCAACTAAATGACACAATCCAACAGCCTCTTACAAGACCATGCAGAAGATTCAGCGTCCTACGTGGACTACCACAGACTATATGCGTAGTTGTACTATCAGGCTTCCTCACTATTCGAAACTTCTTAAGTTTGGCTACCACACTGTGAACTAACTCAATTTGTTCATGATGCAAACTCGTGCACACAATAGATGGTGTGCTATCGTCAGCTGAGTTAATTTTTGTTGGACGTTTTTCAAGTTTAAAATCTTCTAAACTCTTTCTTGAAATATCTTTCTGCTTTGCAATGACTTCTTTAACATGTCCATTGTCTCTGTTACTTTTTTTAATCAAATCCATTGATTTATCTTCAGCAGCAGGAGCCCCTAAATTTTGACCAATTTTTATATTTTTGGACTTTATCGGGACTCCTTTAATCAAAGATGAATCTTTATAAGGACTTGCAATTTTACAACTATTAGAGTCTTTTGGTGTTTTAGGAACGGTAAGTAAACTGTCCCATTGAGGCGCAAATAAGCGTCTTCTTTTATAGCTCTCTTTATTTTCAAGGGCAACTGGTCTTTTATTATCATTTGATTCTCTACTGCTGTTTCTTGTTCTTGAGTTGAGCTCAGAGAATGAATCATTTAGAGAAATTTCGCTGGTCTTGTCAAGAGGTTTGATCCCAGATAGATCAGGGTCAGCTGCTATTTGCTCACTCTCTCTTAGGATTTCAGCATACAAACGAGCAGCCAAGGGAGGCGGTGTATCACTTAGACTACTGTCTTTGTCATTATTTTGTCTTGGCTGCAGAGAAGTTCCAGGAGAGAGCATTTCAAGTATCTGCAAAGCAGATAAAGGCTTTCGCCCTGAAACCTCTTCTTCGTCAAAGGGAGTTTTCTCCTTATCAATAGGTATGCATTCCCTTGTAACAGCTAGTTTCTTCTTTGAACGTTGCAGTTGTCTCTTTTGCAACATAGTTGCGTATTCCAAATCTTCTTCAAGTTTTCTAGGTAATATAAACCTCTTTTTTTTAAGAGAAGGAAAGAATGGGGAGTCATACTGTTCTAAATTAATAGGAGCGAATTGAGACTCGCTCACTTTACACATTTGTTCTTGACACTCTTTTACCCAAAGAGTTGAGACAAGATGAACTTCCAATGCTTTAGCTTTAACAAATGTTGACTTCAATCCTTCCTTGAATATAACATGTGTTACATTTTTGGTAAGTCTCAGAGCAACTCGAGCTCCCAAATCTTTTAATAAAATCCTAAAAGCTTCACTTCTATTATCAGCTCCCCCTCTGACGTCAACATATGCAACAACCCCTTTCAAGATACCAGATAGTTCTTCAGCATTTCTTGCACAATCGTTTGTGTTCTCTTTCCCTTGTTCTCCAGACTTACTCTGAGTGCCTAAGCCTGACACATCATTTATACTATGTGCAATTGGTGTTGTCAGTATTTGTGCCTTATCCTCACATTGAGAGGGTAGTCCTGATTTTGGAGTTTTTGTTTCATCAAGCTTTTTAGGTGTATTTCTATAGACATTATTTTCGTATTTTTTACCTTGCTCTTTACGCTTATTTTGTATGTTCAAATCATTCATATTATTTATACTAGACCTAGATGACATTGTCAGTATTGGTGTCTTGAGTTCACATTGATACCGCTGTACTGATTTAGGAGTTGTATTTTCTTGAGGCTTTTCTAAACCAGACTTAAAATTTCTTCTACTATTACAAGATAAAGGACTTTCACTTTGTCTTTCAAATTCATCAATGGATCTACCTTTTATTTTTGATGCATCATTTTTTGGAGTCTTTTCAGATGACACCATATTATCTCTCTTATCCTTTTTTCTTGAATTAGGGGTCCTATCTCTGAGGAATGAATAGTATGCTGGTGCACTCTCAAGCAATTTGCGATGTTCTTTGCTAATTTCTCCCAGATTTCGTCTTTTCTTCTTTGGCTTTATACAGGGGCTCATATTGTTGAAATCTTCTTCTAGCCATTGCTCAATTTTCTTACAATTAGAAAGCATATCTGAAAAAAAGATTAAGGTTAATCTTTTATTCTCAAGTTATCGAGGTCGTTGCCAAGAATCTATCTTTTTAAAGGGAGGGACAACTTTTGTAAGTTGTACTAGTACGCACAAGTTGCAAAGAAAAAGAGAAGACCTTAATTAAAAACTTTAATGTCTAGTATTTTTGTTGAGGCAAACATTCTAAGGCCAAGTTGACTATTAATCGTCTTCTTTTATTCTAGAGTTATTTTTGCAGGGGAACTTTTCTTTATTAACATTAATGGCAATACTTGGATTTGATGAACCATAATTTGTCTTTAATTTTTCCATGTTAGATTGAAAATGAGCACCGGTTCTCAGAGGACCTATCCTTGAAACGGAGGAGGGGGGGGGCTAGTTTCTCCTGGAAGTAAAAAAAAAGTGCATTTCTCTGTTAAAGTTTAATCAATACTAACACTCAATTAATGATGGACCAAGAAGGAATCATGATTATCGTGGGGTTTCTTCAAGTACTTGGTTAAAGAAAAAGCTTCCTAAAGAAAAGTTTTTCAAAGAAAAGTAAAGAGCAACATCATAATTTAAGACAAGCAGAAATAAAGTCCTATAAAAATAATTCAAATATAAAACCAACAGAAGTTTCTGTCAAAGAATAATTGAAACCCAAAACGAACTGAAATTAAAATAAATAACCATATCGAACATAAAGATAACAGATACTGATATAGATGAACAATTTAACGTAGATAATCAGTAGTTTTACTACTGATGACGGTCACTGCATATGTAACCGAAATATTTGGTATATTTGTGAATTTCTATCACTGTTATCATCATCACTGTCTATAAAAAGGATTTTATCCCTATTTGAACTTTTATTTATCAAGATGAACAATTAAATCATAAAGAGAGTAAAAAAAAAAAATGAATACCCGAGTCAAACTTAAAACGAACATAAGTTACTACAAACAGATATTTAACAACTGCCCCCCCCCCCTTCTGTACTGTAGACCTTCTAAAGTCAATTGTGTCATTTGCGTTTTATCTAAAACTATATGCATTTTTAACAGTGTGTTTTAATGTGATTATTTATTTTAACTTCCATTCTCTTTGGGTTTCAATTATTCCATGACAGTAATTTCTGGTCGTTTTAAGTTTGAATTATTATTGGACTTTATTTCTGTTTGTTTTGGGTTTTCATATGACTCTTTACTTTTCTTTAAAAACTGCTTTTTGAAAAGATTTTATTTATTTGACTTATGTTCGTTTTTGACAGCCAAAGTTTTATGATGGCTTAATATAATGAATAAACCTCGAGTTGTAAAGATTTTCCGCTTAAAATTTAAAATATCAGATTTGAATTTTTAAGTGCATAAGGTGGTCTAAGTGTGGTTTCTGATTGCCTTCAATATAAATGTTGTATGAATTTTGTTCAAACTGAAATCAAGGTTTGGCACAGTTCAAGAATCAAGGTCTTGATTCATTATCAACTTATACATAACATACACAAAATAATCCTCCTCGGGGAATGGTAAAAAGGTAATACATGAATGAAAATGGAGTAAGAGAATAAACATATAACAGAAGAACCACTTAGATCTCTTTATTTCTGACTCTTTAAACTCTTTCGTTTGTCATTTTGGTGTGAATGCTTGCTTAGTGTGGTATGTAACAGATCTCATTCTGATAACCTTGATGCACATAATATGTTTTAATCAAGTGCAACATCCCTCTCAAAATTCCCTTTAAGTCCAAACTTGATACCCTAAACGTTCTTGAAATATTTCATATACATTCTTTTGACAACCTGGATACAAATATTGTCTTTTGACTTAATTTAATAAATCAATAAGCATTCCCTGAAAATATTGACTTAATACCCTTGCTGTTTTGCCATTTTGAAAATCTGGATTCAGTTGATTTAGTTCAACATCCCCTCAATATTCCTTGAAAGTTTCAAATAAATACCAGTAGCCACTCCTGAGATATTGCGCCCACACTCTTTTGATATTTGGGATGCACATAGAGGGTTTTGATTAAGTTCAACATCCCCTCAATATTATCTAAAAGTTTGAACTCAACGCCCTTAACTGCTCCAGAGATATTGCAGACACGCCATTTTGACAACCTGGATGCATATGGTGTTTTTTTATTTAATTTAACATCCTAATCAATATTCCCTGAAAGTTTCAACTTAATAATCTTAGCCTTTCCTGAGGTGTTTAATATCTATATTCTAGAATATTAAAGATATAGCGTTTTCACAACCTGGATGCATATAGTGTCTTTTGATTTAGTTTAATAGTCTCCTTAGCAGTCCCTGAAAGTTTCAATTTAATACTTGTAGCTATTCCTAACAATAATTCAGATATGCCCAGAAATGCCCTTTTGAAAACATGGATACACTTAAACTTTTTTGATTTAGTTCAATAGTAGCGGCTGAAATCTACACCCTTAACTGCTCCAGAGATATTGCAGAAACACCATTTTGACAACCTGGGTGCACAATGTGTGTTTTTTTTTTATCTAATTTAACATCTCAATCAATATTCCCTGAAAGTTTCAACTTAATAACCTTAGCCATTCCTAAGGTGTTTAATATGTATATTCTAGAGATATTAAATATATAGCGTTTTTACAACCTGGATGCACATAGTATCTTTTCATTTAGTTTAATATTCTCCTTAGCAGCCCCTGAAAGTTTCAATTTAATACCTGTAGCTATTCCTAACATTAATTCAGATATGCCCAGAAGTGCCCTTTTGACAACATGGATACACTTAAACTTATTTTTATTAAGTTTGACTTAATAAAATCATCCTAGGGGACAGAGCTATTGAATATTTTGATTATTTTAAACAAAATGGCAATATCAAAATTTTGTCAGTGTAGAGGGGAGCATCTTGAAAGGGCGAGGAGGTCAGGGACTAATTGCCCTCCAATCACTCCAATATCTTCCTCAAAATGCCCTGAAAGTCCAAAATAGTACAATCAGCTGTTCCTCAGATATTGTAGATACGCCCTTTTGAAAACCTGGGTGCACACAGTCACTTTTGATTTTGTTCAACATCCCGCTCATGAGTATCTGAACTTTCACCTTAATACCCTTAGCCTTTTCGGAACCACTCAGGATCAAACATTTCACCCTTTCTCAATAATAAATCTTATGTCTAAACAGTGGGCAAAACGTATAGTTTACAACCCTTGTCTCAAGGGCTGAGAAGGGTCATGGCATCTCTGGAACCGTAGCTATTGGACCTTTTGACTATTCTGAAAAAATGGCTATGTCAAAATTTTGATCAGTGTTGAGGGAGGGGTCTAAATTGGACAAGTGGAGGGGGGCTGGTTGTTGCCTTCTGGTCACTTTTCAATATCTCTCCCCACATGCCCTGAAAGTTTCAACTTAACACCCTCAGTCATCCTGAGATATTGCTTCACGACCGTTTGACAACTAGCATGCACTTAGTGTGTTTTGATTTGTTCAAAGTCCCACCAAACTTTCCTGAAAGTTTCACCTTAATACCCAAAGCCTTTTTAAAGACTCAGGATCAAACATGCCATTCTTTCCTAAAAATCTACCCCTATATGTAAACAATTGACAATTTGCACAACTTGCAGCCCTGGGCCCAGGGACTGTGGGGGGCATATCATCCCTGGAGGCATAGTTATTTGGTCTTTAGATTGTTTTGAACAAAATAGCTGTCTCAAAATATTCATCAGATGTGGTTGGGGAGAGGGCAGCTAAAAAGGCCCAGGGAGGGGGGCTGGTTGCACTTTGATTAATTTTGGACACGATCATCAATGTGTCGTAAAAGTTTCAACTTAATACCCTCAGCCATTCCTGAGATATTGCAGATATGCCCTTTTGATAACTTGGATGTATATAATTTCTTTTGATTTAGTTCGACATCCACCTCCAAATTCCCTTAATTTACACCTTAATACCCTTAGCTTTTTCAGACCCACCCAGGATAAAAAATTTCCCCTTTCTCAATAATAAATACCATCTGTAAAAGTGGACAAATTGCATAATTTAAAAAAAAATTCCTAAGGCCTCTTGGGGTTCAAGTCATGCCAGAGGCAGCTGCTGGACCTTGTAACTATAATGAAAAAAAATGACTATCTTAAAATGTTGACCAGTATTAAGGAAGGAATCTAAAAAGACCAAGGGGGACTGGTTGCCCTCAAATCACTTTCCAACATCCCCCTCGACATGGCCTGAAAGTTTCAACTTATTTGTCTCTGCTATTCCTGAGATAGGCTATTGCTGATAGGCCCTTTTTGCAAACAGCCAGCCCTTAGTGTTTTGATTTTTTTTTTTTCAACATCCCACTCACCTTAAAGGTTCACTTTTGTACTCCAAGCCTTTAAGTAAGTATAGTAGTATGACAGCACTAGATCCTCAAGTTCCAAACAGGTGGTGCTGATCTCTGGTTTGTGGCCCTTCACCCAAACGGTTGGGGGTCAGCCACTCTGTGCTTTCGCACAATCTTCCTGCTTATCTCCCCCAGATTTCTCCAGGTACCAATTTAGAGCTCAGTCGCCTCTGACTGAGCTTAGAAAGTCATGCAATTGACCCCTGTCCCAAACCAAATAGCTGGCCACGCCATGAATTGAACCCACGCCTCTCGGACAATGGATTCTCAAGCCAGCGCCAACCACTTAGTCCGGACTCCAAGTCCTTAGGAAACACATGATCAAAAAACAATGTTGCGACAACGTGTTATTATTATCATTTTTTTTTAGACCAAGAGGAGTTGTTGTAGAAGCTTCAAAAAGGAATCATTCGATTGGAAATCAAGAGGGACAGTGCCCTTTTTAATAGTCAAAAGTGATTAGAGGGCAAATACCCCCCCCCCCCAAATACCCCTCTTTTCCCCAAACGCATGAGATTGAGATTTTGAGACAGCCATTTTGTTCACAATAGTCTAAAGAACATATAACATTGCCTCCAGGGTTGACTCAACCTCCTCGAGTCCTGGGGCAAGGGTTGTAAGTTACGTCCTGGCGTTATATAAGGTTGTTATGGAATGGTTGGTCATAGAAACTTTAGACAGGGCTCGTTTGATTTGAAATAGGAAGTTGTAGTGCCCTTTTTAATAGTCAAAAGTGATTTGAGAGCAACCATCCCCACTCCCCCCCCCTCACGCCCACCATTTCCCCATAACATCCACTTAAAATTTTGAGATATCAATTTTGTCTAGAGTAGTTGAAGGGTCCATAAATTATGTCTTTGAGGATGAACCCCCCCCCACAGCCCTCAGGGCAGGGGTTGTAAGTTATGCTCTGGGGGCATATAAGGTTCTTATAGAACGGGTGGTCGTATATACTTCGGAGGGGGGGGTCATTTGATTGGTATTTAGAAGTTCTTGTGCCCTTTTTAAGAGTTAAAGTGATCAGAGGGAAGCTCCCCCCTCCTCCCCTTACACACACACATCATGTTTTCCTGAAATGAATCCAATAGAAATTTTGAGATAGCCATTTTATTCAAAATAGTCCAAAGATCATGAAACAAGGTTTTTTGGGGTTGATACAAACCACCAAAGTCTGGGGGCACGGGTTGTGAGTTATGGCCTGGGGGCATTTAAGGTTTTTATTGAACGGGTAGTCGTATAAACTTTGAATTGGATGGAGCTCATTTGATTGGAAGTTGGAAGTTTTACTGCCTTTTTAAAGAGTCAAAATTGAATGGAGGTCAACTAGCCCCCCCCTCATTACCCCTCTTTTCACCAAACGCATCTGATTGAAGTTTTGAGATAGCCATTTTGTTCAAAGTTGTCCTAAAACTATAGAACAATGCCTCCAGGGTTGTCACAACCCCCCAGAGCCCTGGTGGCATATAAGGTTTTATGGAATGGGTGGTTGTATAAAATTCAGATGGGGCTCATTTGATTTGAAATTGGAAGTTACAGTTTCCTTTTTAAGAGTCAAAATGATTTGAGAGCAATATGCCCCCCCCCCCCCCAACAGACATCATTTCCAAAAAGAAACATCCAAACACAGTTTTGGGACATCTATTTTTTTTAGCATTGTTGAAAAGTTCAGTAATTATGCATTTGGGGATGTCAGCCCCCCCCCCCCAATGCCTCAGGGCAGGGGCTGTAAGTTTGGCAATTTGCTCATTCTTCACATATAGTATATACTATTGAGAAAATGTCTGCATGTTTGACTTCTACTTTCCCAAAATACAAAGGGCATTAAGATGTGTCTTTCAGAGAATGTTGAGGGGAGTGTTGAACTAAATCAAAACATGCTATGTATATATGGGTTGTTGAAAGAGCGTAATCAGGAATGACTGAGTATATTAAATTAGAATTTTCAGGAAACGATAAGGAAGATGATCAGTTGACCAAAAAGGCAATATTTGCATGCTACTACTACTACAATTACCACTACTTCTACTGCTACCACAACTACTACTACCACCACTATCACTTAAACTACTACTTCTGTAGTGAGTACTACTAAGGCTGAGGACATTGAAATAAACATCTGAGGAAATGTTGAACTAAATCAAAACATACTATGTGAATACATATTGCTGATAAGGGCATATCAGCAATCTTTTGGAATGGCTTTTTTTAATAATTTATTTGTGCTGCTCATACAATAAAAAAGGAAAGCAGAGTAAGGAAAAGGAGAAAAGAAAAACAAAAACACTTCAACACCAAAGAATAAACTCAAACAACAACTTCTTCATTTGCACTCGTAGATAAGGTGTAGGGGCAGAAATTCGCACAAAGTATCCATTCCCTTTTTTCGGCGTTTCTTTTGGAGGATGGCATAATGTCAGTTGGGTCAACCACATTTTGGGAACGCAGGATGAATGTGTTTCTTTCACGGAGCGGATATCTAAGTAAAAACTTTAGATACTTGCAATAGATTGACCAAAGCTTTAGTCTATCAGTTTGGGTGAACCAATCCCACAATGGCGATACATAGAGCAGGTGAGGAAAAGCAACTGCTGCATAAAGCTTTGCAAGAATCTTCCTGTTCAGGCTAAACTTCAAAGAGACAAGTTTGCTGTAACTTGATCGAATACTTTTGGATATTTTATCTATTATCAATAAACGTGAACTTCTTATATCTTGACCATATGTTATTCCCAGACACTTCATAGAGTTTCTCGGAAAAAATTTCGTTCGTCCCACCTTTACATATGTATTTTCACTGCATAGTTGCTTTCTTGCCAAAGAAGTAAATTCCAGAAACTCAGTCTTAAGTGCGTTAACTCGTAAACCAATACTTTCATATCCAGTAATCAGGCGGTCAATATTCTCTTGCAGAGAAACAAGATTGCAACTTAGCATTAGCATGTCATCTGTGTATGAAAGCAGGCTAAGGTTGCAGAGATTGATGCTAAACCCTCTGGCAATATTTTTTGTTATTCCAGATGTCAGGGTGTTAAACAGGATAGGGCTTAAAACAGATCCTTGTCAAAGACCTCGGAAGAGTCTAATTGGTCTACTCAGAAGACCCCCGGCCAGTTTAAATTTCAAAAAACTCCTTGAATACCAATACAACAGAAGTGCTACAACATGTGCACTAACCCCACATTCAAGTAACTTTAGAAGTACCTTCTCTCACCCATTGCAATATTAAGGGGTGGGAGAAAAGCTCCAATTGCCACCTTCTCATTCATTTTGGACCCATGAACAAAAATTTGGAAATGGTTTTTATATGGAATTGTATTAAATTCAGCAAATTTTTTCTGGATGAAGGCAATGGGGGAAAGTTCTTTTAGTCCACTTTGATAAATTAGTGTTTATTAAGGGGATTGACCAACTCCACGGGGAGGGGGAGGTGTAGTGCAATAGACTTTGCTGGCACTGGGAATTTCTTCTCGGTATTTGGCATATTCATTTGCAATGCCTCTATACATGGATGGATTTCTTAACCAGTTATGCAGGATATGTGAGCTATTGACTTCAATTTTTGTCAGATAATTTATCAAAAGAAATCTTCATCTTTCATTTATTGTTCATAATCCACTCTCAGTAAGCAGAAGCTTAGTGCTTGTTGGTATCCTAAGACCAACTGTGAGAAAGATTATATCATTTTGTGTTGTTTCAATTTTTTGCATAAGGGTCATATCACAAGCACCATGAACATTGAGCCCATAATCAATATGGGGTCTTATATGTGATTTATAAAATTGGAGTAATGTTTTCTCCTTACAACCCCAGGGTGTGGATAGTAGTCTTTTTATTATTCTTATCTTCCTATAGCATTTTTTTTATTGTGTGTGTGATGTGAAGGTGGAAATTAAGTTTTTGGTCAAGTATACGACTTAGGTTATTTATTTGATTGTCCTCTGGAGTGATTATGCCATTTACCGTTAGTTTTGCATTAACAGTTTTCCACTTATGGTGGAATTGGATGATTTTCAACTTGGTGGATGCACTGGGTAAATGAGATTTTTGAGAAAATTTCACAAACTGGAATAGTGACTTTTGCAACTTTGAATGTGGAATCTCAAAGATCTTGCCTGTTGCCCCTAATACCAGATCATCAGCATATAGTAGATTGGTGGGTGGGAGGCTCGCGTCCCAGTGAAATAAGGAGAAGAGGAGGCACCTCAGAACTGCACCCTGTGGAAGACCATTGGTTATTGTATTTTTGGGTGAGGAGGCTGAACCTACGCAAACAATGAAACTTCGACTTTCTACAAAAGATTTTATAAAGGATACTAGCTTTGGGGGTAATCAAAGACTTGCAAGTTTAGCTAAATAGATCTGGTGGTTCACATTGTCAAAAGTCTAGGAAGGCAGCAACTACAACATTATTTTTAGATAGGGATTCATTTATTGCATTTGTTAACAAGATAAAAGTATCTGTCAGGGAATGGTGTTTCCTGAAACCAGTTTGAGTATGATGTATCATATTATTCTTCTCAGCAAACCAAAGGAGTCCATGGCAAATCATTTTCTCTGTTACTTTTCCCACCACAGGAGTAATCATTATAGGCCTTTAAGACTCAGGGTCATATTTGGGTTTATTTTTCTTTAATATTGGTAGGAGGGATGAACATTTCCAAACATTGGGGAATGTGGATGTAGCCCAAACATGATTACAGCAATTTAGGAGTTCCTGTTTATACAAAGGGATGAGCTTCTTTATCCATCTAGGGTGTATGTTAGTGGGTTCAAAGTAGCACCATGCTTTAGGAGTGTGTTTAGGGATTGTTTTCCTAAGTGTTGTCTTGGGGATAACATGATTAGCTGTATTTGTTAGTATGGATGCCAAAACTTCAGCATGTTTGTCAGCTGTTACAAGTGAAATATATGATCCCTTGGTGAGATTTATAATTTCATTATTAAGCTTATTTTTGAACATAGTCCAATTTGCTTTAGTGTTAATATATTTTGGGGTATGTGGCAGAATTATAGCAGGTTCATTTAATTGAGAAACTATGGCAAAGTGGTCTGTGCAAAGGTTATCAATTTTCTTTATATAAATTGCATTCAAAATATCTATTGACACAATTTGTTGGTCAATTGTGGAAAATTTGCCACTTTTGGGGTAAAAATATGTATTTAGATTTGGAGGGGTAGCAAGTGCTAAATCAGTATTATTTGAGATCAAACTTTCAATAAACTTACCAGCTTTATTTGCTGGCTTATCCCCTCACAAAAGGTTGTGGGCATTAAAATCTCCACAAATAATTATGTTTGTTAGCACATTGGAATAACTTATACAACTAAAAAAATCCATTGCATCTGTAGTTTGACCATTAGGGTTATAAAAGCTTATTATGTAAGTTTTGGTATTATTCAGCCAAACATTAATTCCAATTGTATCAACATCATTTAAAAAATCTGGAAAGTTAATTCCATAAAATTTGATATTATTATTTATTATTAAAGCTACACAACCTCCATTTCTCTCTGATGACCTATTCTTTCTCAGGATAGTATATCTGGAAACTTTATTTGTTGGTTTTTGGTCAAAGTGATCTTACATTCCACTGAACTATTGAGATGTGCTGCTTTGTTGCTTTAGTTTTCATATGACTATGTGTTGATGTTTAGCTTTGCTAAGAGAAAAGCAAGATCCTTTTTACTTGAATAAGCATGTGATTGGGTAGGTAGATGTTTTCCAATTCATTTGATTTTTGCTTTCTGTGGCTATTGTAGGCTCATGGACTGAACTGCAGTAGAGTTTAGTATGAAGAGGCATATATTAGGTGTTAGCTTGTTTGGTTGTTCATTTGGCTTGTCATTAATCAAAGTATTAATTCCTGGTAATGCTTCTGATTCATTTCTGCTTTGGAGGGGTGTCCAGGCATATCTCTTCTTGTTGGATGTGGAGGCTAGTTGGCTCAGCCTTGGCAATTCTCTCCCGAAGGAATGTGAAGTGGGGTGTTTTGAGGAAGGATTCTTGTGGGTGGGTTGGGTGTTCTGTGAGTGAAAGTATTGGGTGGTTTCATAAAGGGTTTAGTTTGGTGTGATTGGGCTGCATTTGCTTCCAGAGTTGCGAATGGGTAAGGTATAGCTTTCTCTGTTGCTATTTGGAGTGTTAGTACTCGTTTTTTATATGCAGGGCATACTGGTTTACTGGAAGAATCTTGGTGGCCTTTGCAGTTTATACATGTAGGCTGATCATTTTAACAATTTGCCATTATTTTGGGGTGGGAACTCTTACATTTACTGCAGGTTTGTAAGATTTTACTACATTTCTTTGTTTTGTATCCTAGTTTTAGATATTTTTGGCACTGGATTGGTTTTGGCTTGTAGGGCTAATGAGGTTTCATTTGTCAAAAGAGGAATATCTGGCCTGGGATATTTTTTTTTTCTAAGTGTGAATAAAAAAGTCTTGCTTGACTTTTGGCCATTGGCATCTAGTTTGCCCAGTTAGGTGGCATATGCAACTGGGATTGAGTTGCCAGTTCTGTCAGAGAGCCCTTCCTTTAGCTCCTGAATAGGTATTTCTGGAGGGACGATGTACACAACTGTTTTAGTTAGGTATTGGTTTAGGTTCCATGGAGCAGACTTTATTGGGATGTTAAGAAGTGTTTTTAAGTTAAGTAGTATCTCTGCTGATTTAAAATCTTGGAGAGCTATTAACAAAGATCCATCATGGTTAAGTTTTAAAGAAAACATTGATTTTAACAATTTGAAAATTGTAACCCTTATTAGAGTTATCTTCTTTATATCAAAGGGGATATCAGGAGAATTTTTAAGTATATTCCAAGGTTTTGTGAAGGAGTTGGAGCTAGGGGAGGGGAATTATTTTTTATTGGGGATATTTTTTTCCTTTTTTTGGAGCTCCTAGATAGGACCTCTTGAAAGTCATTTTCGTTTTCATCATGGATAGTGACAAACACCCCCACCTCCACCATTGTATTATCCATTGAATTTAACCCATCATGTGAGCTCTGAGATAGTGAAACCTCTGTCAGGGTTTGGTCAGGAGACTTTTTTGGGGAGTTTCCTGTGCAATGCAAGCTTTAATACTAACAAAAAGAAATTACAATACCAGACCATCTGCACTCTTCCAAAGGGAGGACTTCACCATCCACAAAAAAAAACACCACAGTGTGGCCCAGAAGGTTTGGTGCACAATTGGTTGGGTTGACTGCTGATAAATCGAGATCAATAGTCACAAGAATTTTTTTATAAATTTCTTAAAGTGTTGCTGTTGTAGTCTATTACTGCTATTACTACTAATACTACAACTGCTTGTCCTACTATGACCACTACTAAAGCTAAGGGTATTCAGGCCAAAATTTTGGGCATTATTGAAACAGTATAGAACTAAATCAAAACACACTATGCCCAAACAGGTTGTCAAGAGGACACATCAGCAATGTTTCAGGACCAGTTGATGGTATCAAGTTGAAACTTTTATCATGTGTTGAAGAAGATGTTGAAAAAAAAAAACCAAAGGTGCTATGTGCATACTGCTACTAATGCTACTACTGCTACTACACATGCTAAGGGTATTAAGGTGAAGGTTTCAAGAATATTTAGACAGATGTTCAAGTAAATCAAACAACCATGATCAAGTAGATTGTCAAAAGGGTGACAAAGCAATATCACAAGAACACCTTACATTATCAAGTTGCACCTTTCAGGGTAAGTTGTGGCAGATATTCAACCAGACGGAAGGCACAATGTGAATACTTTTAATACTACTTCTATGATTACTGTAACTAATGACACTAAGGGCATTAAGTTGAAAATTTTAACAAATGTTTAGGGGGAATCATGAATTAAACAAAATAAAACTATATGCATGTAGGCATTAAAAGGGCATATAAGCAATATCATAGGCAGCACTGCTCTATCATAGCTAGTAATATCATTAATATTTTAAAGGAGCTAATTTGATTGGAAATTAGCAGTTCTAGAGGCATTTTTAAGAGTCAAGAGTGATTGGAGAGCAATCAGGGCTCCTCTTTAGCTCATAATTTTCCAACAACTCCCAATCTAAATATTAAGACTGCCATTTTGTTCAGCATAACTGAAAGGTCAAGTAATTGTACCTCTAGGGTTATTGGGTAGGTCAACCCTACACGTAATTTGCCCATTATGCTTGAAAAATAAATGTTGCCTTAAGATTAAATCAAAACACCCTGTGTGTGTGCTGGTTGTCAATAAGACATCTCAGCAATATCCCAAGAACAACTGAGGATATCAAGACCAAATTTTATTCAAACTTTTATTACTACTTCTGCTCTTAAAATTTAAAAATTAAAATTGGGAGGTAATAGGTTATATTTTTCAGGTTTAAATACAGGAGGTATAAAACTAAATTAAACAGTACTATTTGAAACAAGATTTTCAAAAGGGTGTAAGTTATTAGAAATTGTTGAAAAAGTTTCTACAGCATACAAATAGCAGGCTAAACTATAAATTCTTAAAGAAAAAACCAAAAAGATTTACGCTATTATTTTTTTTTCTGAAAAAGACTATGTCAATATAAAACAAACATAAATGAATTAAAAAAAACTTTTCCCATAAAATAAGTTTTTGCAAATTGTGTTCTGGTCTTGGGAAGGCATAGGGGTTTTGAGCCCTACTCAAGTTAATTTCTGCTCATTTTGAGTTTGACTTGGTTATTTATAGTAATTTCTGTTTGTTTTAGGCTTCATTTATTTATTGATACTGATTTGTGGTAGTTTTATGCTTGGTAGATTATTTAGTTGTATTTTTGCTTATTTTTGGTTTACAGGAGTTCTTTACTTTTCTTTGAAAAACTGTTTTTTTTAATAATATGCAAGCAGTGAGCAACTTGCATAATTTACAACCCTTGATGCAGGGTCTGTGGGGGGGTAATGTCATCCCAGAGACATAGTTATTTGACCTTTAGACTATTTTGAACAATACAGGTATATTAAACTTTTCATTGGAAGCATATGAGGGGAAGGCAGTTAAAACAGCAAGGGAGGGGGGCTAGATCTACTCCAATCACTTTTGACGTCTTAAAAATGTCACTAGAACATTTTAGTTTCTAATCAAATGACCCCAACCAAAGTTTTTATGACCACCTCTTCTATATGAAGTTGTTTTGTGGAAAAAAATAAACAAAGAATAAATAAATAATGTATTGAAGCATTGTGGCTCTACTATAGGTGATGCTAGAGCATTGCTTCTAATTAGAATTCTTGCAAAACCTAGTGATTCCACTATATAATTCAGGTTTTCTTAAAGAAAATAAAAGAATTTTCCTCAAATAAAGCTATTTATTACCTGAACTCTCTGAGACTGGTTAATCAAGTTTGTGTCCAGCAACTTACATGCAGCAGAACTGCTAAAGTAGCTGCCTTATTAAGCCCTGTCTTCATTATGGCTATTTCAGGCAAAGTTGCCTGAAACTTCTTCCAAAAGACTTTGCTTTTACAGCCTATACTGCTGTGTAGCATATAAAGCATAAGTACCAACTTGTCTTTCTTCTTGATTGCTCTACTTTGGACCTGTTCCAAAAGCTGTAGCCTATGCACCCCCCCCCCTTTACCCTGGTTGAAGCTATGTACATATCTAAGTTAAGCACTGGCCTGACAAAGGTTCAAGGTTTTATTATTAATAGCCTACCATAGCCTATTTACACAACATATTAATTTCCCAACAGAGAAAATTTTACATAACAGGTGTACAAGATCTTTTACAAGTTCAAAAAAACTGGGAGATCTACAGGAAATACTTTTCTTTGATAGGCCAAAAACAGAGCTTGTATGAGACACAGTCTTCTTACAGCTTTTCATGGAATTTAAACTGGTTGCTGATAACAATTTCAAGATCTCTTTCTTTATCCACACTTTGAAGCTCTTGTATGTTATTTATATCTAGATATGACTGTTCTAGGCTAGCCTAACTTTTTGAAAAAAAAATGAAGACATAGCCCAGCCTACCAGCACATTCAGATTCCAATTTTAAATATAAAAACAGTCCTAGGCTTATACCATCTCAAACGCTTCGAAATAAACATAAATACATTCAATGAATATGAAATAGCATAAATAAGTAAACGACCAGAATATTTACCAATTAGAATATAAAAGGCTACCAGAATATTTAAATTTCTGTCTTTTCTTCCATTCTTCCTTTTTGTACTTAACGATTTGATTCATGATTGCCGTAGTTTCGTAAGGTCCAAGGTCATAAAATAAAAATTTTTCGTAATGTAAAACAGAAAAAAGCTTTCCGGGGTCGGGTGCATATATTTCATTGGTGCAGCAGAAATGTTCATACGATATAAAAGTCCGAGTAGATTTGATTGCAACCTGGTTTTTTTTTAAAAACAATTTTGAATGACACTTTGTACCCTCCCCTCAAAATAAAAAAAAAATTGCACATACCCTTGAATCTTTGTTCGGCTTCACCTACAAGACTTTATAGATTTAAGATTTTCTGGATATTAAACCTGGTCCAAAGAACAAACTTTCAGATACTTTTTTTTACTTCCGCTATTCAGCATTTTTGAGAACTTTTGTAACATTTTTTATTTAATCAGTCAACGCGGCTGTGAAACTGAACAGATTTTGCCCAGTAGAAGCAACATGGAAGAAACTCACTTTTTTCTCTATATAATAGTTCTTTTGTCGGGCCTGTGCACCCTACTTTACTTAGATACAAAGTATAACACATACAGTTATATACCAAAGCAAAATTAATGAATATTGACAGCCCGTTTAACTTGAGAAGTATATAGATTTTCCACCATCTTACCTTCCATGATGTCTTAGGAACTGGGGCTGGTTTTTTTCTAACATGCATGGTACCAAATGGTTTTGGATTGATTCAGCTGTCCTGTTTGGGTTGGTACTTTCTAATTCACAAAAGAGGCCCTTTGCAGCAGTAAAGGAATTGAGAAGATACGTAACGTCCGCATAAATTCTGTAAAAGTTATAAGCAACGATTGTCAGCTCCATTTTGAGAATTGGTGACACACTCCCATGCATTCCGAAACCAGATTGCTGTTTTGCTGTCTTACCCCTCTTCTCTTATGTACTTTATTTACGAGCATCCACTGGGTAATGTTTTAGAAAGCGAGACTACATATTTTATTTTATTTGCACTTGCCATGGGGCGAAAAAGGAAGATTGCTAAAACTGTCCAAGTAGGATCCCAGTCTGTTGAGAACAGTTTGTTGAATTCGACCGTTTCATCTGAAGGGAATAATGATGTCACTTCACTGAAGACCCTGGTGGATGATTTTGCTAAGATGCTAACAATACTTACTGAAAATGGTAAAAAACTAGACTATAAACGATAGTATAAAAATGTTAAAAAATCTTATGGTATCAGTGGAAAATACACAGTCTGAGCTAAAATCAGAAGTTAATACCACGAGTTCGCGTGTTACACAGCTTGAATCTGATGTTCTAAGCTTAAGAAATCAAATGTCAATTATCGCTACTGCAACGAAAAAGTATGAAACTGGGAGGGCAGATCTGTCTCCTCGGCTTATGGCATCTGAGTATCGACATACAGAGACGAATATTATCGTTTGGAATGCTCCCTGCGAAAATACCACCCAAGCCGAAACGTTCTTTGACCAGTTGTGTTTGGAGGGTCTAGGTCTGTCCATGGTCCCGAGGTTTCGAGTTGTTGGTAATGTCCGTAAGGAGCAACCGTATTTTAAAGTTGATGTTGGTTCTCGAGATGCGAAGGTCAGTGTGCTTCAGAACGGAAAGAAATTAAAAGGTAAAGTTATTGGACACCATAGAAATGTATCTGTTAGCGATGATGCACCAATATCAGTTCGTGAAGCTCGAAGGAAGTTGTATGTAAAGAAATCTAGATTAAATGCTATTGGAGTTTCATCATGGGTTTCCAATACAGTTCTACCATATATACAAATCGACCGTGGTGGTGTGGCGGCAAAATTTGGTTACGATGAGCCTATCCCTGTGTTACGTGACCAATAGATGGTTATATATCATGAATGGTGAATTAAGATTTTGTTAAGATATTTTTTTTTTTTTTTTTTTTTTTTTTGTATTTGTGTTTATGGAAAAAAAATTAAATTTTGTTATTTTTTTTTCTTTTTTTTTTTTTTTGTTATAATTTAGAATGGGTAAGTGGTAGACACAGGTAGAGTATTGTGTTTTCTTCAATTATAATTTTCTGGAATTCAGTAATGGAACCAGTAAGCCTGTATTGTGACAGGCTAGTGTTAGTGACAATTGTTTTACCTTTTTCGTATTCGTTTGTTTATTTATACTATTTTGTTAATATGTTTCTAATTATTTTTAGGTTATATTGTGTTTTTTTTGGAACTTCAATTACGTTGGAAACGGGACCACCGACCCTCCGAGTTATAGTAAGTTATTCAGTTGGTTAGGTTTGGTTGCAACTACCCTCCTTTTCCTTTATATATATATATATATATATATATATATATATATATATATATATATATATATATATATATATATATATATATATATATATATATATATATATATATATATATATATATATATATATATATTTATAAAAAATGGTAATTGTTCGTAATGATCGTTTGGATTGGCTTGAGAATAATCCATTGAGTGTTTCGGATTTAGTATTAGGGGTACTTCACAGGGATTTTGATATGGGGGTAGATGATGTTTTTCCGAAGGTTAATTATAAGTGCCCAGTTGACTTACATACTAGACTGGCACCGGATAAACTTGGCATTTTTCATTTGAATTGTCAGGGGTTAAATAGTACATTGGATTGTTTGTCAGAGCTGTGTATGCTATCTGATTTTCATATTCTTGCACTTACTGAAACATGGTTAATGAATAATAATTCGGGACTATTGGATATTTTAAATTATAATATGTATGTTATGAACCGTACTCACCATCAGCATGGAGGACCTTCCCTGTATATTAGAACTGATTTGAATGTGAAGGTTAGGGATGATTTGTATGTTAATAAAGAGATGATTTTTGAGTGTTTTGTTACGGAGGTTGATAAGAATGGTGACCCATTTTTTATTGCTGTTTGTTACCACCCCCTTCAGCTAGTGTAGATTGTTTTTTAGAATTATTAGAGCAACAAATGGAACTTCTAGCTCGTAAGAACATGCCGTGTTTTGTGTGTGGAGATTTTAACATTGATTTGAATTTGTTAGCATCTAATTTAAAAGCCCGGAATTTTTTTAATTTAATGTTAGGTTATGGGATGCATCCTGCTGTAAATATTTGTACTAGAGTGACGGAGTCATCTTCATCTCTAATTGATAATGTATTTTTGAATGTTCCCCATGATTCGTCAAGTGTTGTGTTAAATGATGTTTCGGATCACTTTGGTTTGGCAATATTAGTTCCGGGTATATTTAAGAATATTAAAATTAATTGTGATGCTCGCCCTAAGCCTAAGAGATTATTAGTTGATTCAAATACTATTTCAAGATTTAAGCTTAGGATAGAACAGTTAGACTTTAAATTTTTACAAGAAGAATTAGATTTAAATTTGAAGTTTGAGCTTTGGTATGGTAAGATTAAGAATACGTTTTTGGAATGTTGTGAAGTGTCAGGAATACAGAAGAGAAGGGTGTCTCCGAATGAACCTTGGATTATAAAGAGTTTGTTACAGTCAATTAATAGAAGACGTTTTTTTCATATAAGTTGTCAACAAGGAGCAATGATCCTCATGATAAAGTAATATATAGAGTTTATAATAGTAGGTTAAATGCTGCACTCCGACTGGCTATGTTAGAACATTATAAGGTTTAATTTAAAAAAATTTGAGGGTAACCCGAGTAAGACTTGGAAATTGATTAAGTCGGTGACTTGCCCTGGTAGCGTCTTGATCCGCCCAGATAATATGGGAATGAATAATAATGTTGCAGATGAGATGTGTAATCACTTCGCTACTATTGGACAGCGTGTGTCATCATCGGTGCCAGTATTTGATCAAGATGGAGATTTTCGTCAGTTCCTACCTGAAGATTGTGATGTGTCTGCGTATCTTAAATCTGTAACTATTGATGAATTATTTGATGTTATAAATAATATGAAAAATGGTGCATCAGGAGGCGATTTTATTTCGTTGAAGGTTTTGAAGTCGATATTACCTGATATATCTTGTCATTTTTTAGGACTGATAAATAATTGTTTAAAAGCTTGAATATTTCCCGATTGTCTAAAGTCCGCGAATGTTATCCCCATATTTAAAGGAGGGGATAAGAATTGTTTTAGTGATTATACACCGATTTCTTCACTGCCATTTATTTCTAGAGTGTTTGAAAAGTTGATTCATTGTAGGATGGTAAGTTTTTTCGAGAAAAGACAATTTTTTAGTTCTAGTCAGTTTGGGTTTAGAAGTCATCATTCTACAGAGCATGGAGTTTTGTTTTTAGCAATTTTTATTAATGATGCTTTAGAAAAGGGTCTGAAGAAAGCTTCGAT
This sequence comes from Artemia sp. Qi Xiang Cuo, assembly GCF_049724085.1. NCBI lineage: Eukaryota > Metazoa > Arthropoda > Branchiopoda > Anostraca > Artemiidae > Artemia > Artemia sp. Qi Xiang Cuo. The sequence goes on along the minus strand of NC_142814.1, from coordinate 33,323,382 downwards.
ATTTTTGGATATTACTAAAGCATTTGACTCTGTTGATCATGATATACTAGTTCAGAAGCTATATAGTTGTGGTATACGTGGTCATTTTTTAAATGTGATAGTTAGTTTTCTTAGTGGAAGGACTCAGTGTGTCGTGATGGATGGAGTTGCATCTAAAATTGAATATATTTCGATTGGAGTACCCCAGGGTTCCGTTTTGGGCCCTTTGTTGTTTTTGGTTTATATTAATGACCTTTGTAGAGCTTCAAGTAATGTGTTTTGTTCTTTAGACCTTGATACTTACGGTACTAAAGGAATTCTACCATGTTTTGCTGATGATGCCCATTTTACTGTAGTTACTAGAACTGAAAATGAGTTGATGACTATATTGAAACAAGGTATTTCTTTAATTGAAAACTGGATGCGAGTAAATAAACTGAAACTGAATCATAATAAGTCGAATTTTTTGATTTATGGTAGAATTACTGGACATTATCCATGGATTAATAGGATAGAAGTAGGGCACCATACTATTGTAAGATCTACTGGTACTAGATACCTTGGTGTTATAATTGATGAAAGCCTTAGTTTTAAAGACCATATTGCATCTGTTAGCAGCAAATTGTCTTGTAATATTGGTATTATGCGTAAACTTAGGTATCTTTTTCCGTGTGAAATTCTGAGAATGTTGTATTTTTCTATGATTCACCCATATCTCATTTACTGTTGTATGGTTTGGTCGAAAACATTCATAACTCACCTCCATCCGCTCTGCGTAACACAGAATATGGCAATTAGAGTTCTTTATGGTAATCAAATTGACCTATCTGTATCGGTGAGGCATCTTTACCGCGAGTATAAAATTCTACTGTTGGCAGGAATATGTGTATTCTAGAATGCTCTGTTTATGTTTAAATATTTAGCTTCGGAATTACCATCATGTTTTTCAGGAATGTTTAGTCTTGCGTCTACTATTCACGATCATTTGACACGATCTTGTCAGTTGGTGCGAAGACCAGCTATGGTCACGTCTAGGTCTAGGTTTTCAATTCGCCATGTTGTTCCGTTAGTTTGGGAGAGTTTGCCAGAGGATTTGAGGAATGTTGGAGGTTTGCAGGATTTTCGTAAGTCACTAAAGAACCATTGTTTTGATGTGTATATTTTGAATGGGTTATTCCACGCCACTTAAGTTTTGTTTTTGAGGAGGGTTTAGTTGCAGCTGAATATGATTATAATTATTATAATTTTGTTTGGTGTTGTATGGAGGTTCGTTGGTTTTCGGGTCCGGTAAGTTGAGCTCTAATTATGTTTTTTTTTTGTTTTTTTTTTCTCTATTTCTTTTTTTTTTCTTTTTTTTCCTCTCTTTTTTTTTGGTTTCTTGGTTTTTTGATTTATTAGGAGGGTTTTCTCCCGCACAAGCATTGCTTCAGGGAACAGGGAATCGATGATGTATATATTTTTTTTTTAAATAAACCCATTGTTACTTACTTAGAAAGCGGTTGAGTCAGCTAAATGCTGCAATGAAACCTGGGCACCAAATACAAACTGGGGAGATGTTTTCGAAGTACTTTCTCTGCCCTTTCTTTATTTACAGCGCTTTGAAGATTGTAGATAAGACAGACTTTGGCTTTATCTTTGGCTTTAAGCTTCGAAAAAACAAAAAACCAATTCCTATGAGCTCAGAACGATTTGAAGCTGTGCCGAGGCTTTTTTCCAAATTAAAAAATAGTTTTAAAAATCATCAAAAATTTTAAAATCAGGACTGAGCAAAAGTGGGATACGAAAAACACGTTTCTTGTGCCTCATTTTAGCTATACATCTTTTTCTGGAGAAATAGTAACTTTAGTAACATTGCACTTCTTTCAGAATGGGATATAAGCTTTAGTGACCATTCATACGTGACTTAGTTGTAGTCTTAGTCGCGACTACGACTACGACTTGGCAAAACTTCAGGTTCACACAGGTCTCAGAATCTCAATCCTTGGCGTAATAATAGTTCAATTTGGATCGTCAACTGACCAGCAACTAAGACTGGGTTTTAACCAATAACATCAAATAACAGGAATGGAGGATGAGCAAGTGGTGAGAATGGTGGATGAGCAATAACAGGAATGGAGGATGAGTAATTGGTACAGATATGGAATGGCATAAGAGTTTGTTTTCTTGAAGAACTTATTGTGCATGTTGAGAACACAAGGTTTTTGTATGATAAGACATAGAAAAATTACAAGATTACTTCGATGAAGCAAAATGCATGGCATTACACCAATTACCCACGTTCTTCCAGCTTGGCTTTCCATAAGCATATATAGTTCCAATAAAGACAAAACTACTGACAAAAACACTAAGTCCTGAACTTTTTTATCCAAATTTTTTAACTTTCAATTGTTACGCCAAATTCCTTGGCCATGATTGGTCGGTCTCGTAGAACCAGGTCTAAGAAAGAACACTCCATGTTAAACGAGAAACTTAGAATCTAGGTGCGACTACGACAACGCCTAAGCCCTGTGTGAATGGCCACTTACTCTCATCTATCTTTTTATACATTAATTAAAAAACTTTTTCCACAAAATAAGTTTTTCAAAGAAAAGTAAAGAACTCCATTAAACCAAAAATGAACAAAAAAAAAAATCAAATAATCTACCAAATGTGAAACTAGCACAAATCAGCATCGATAAATAAATAAAACCAAAAACGAACAGAAATTACAATAAATAACCAAGTCAAACTCAAAACAAGCGGAGATTAACATGAGTAGGACTCAAAAACCTTATGCCTTCCCTAGGTTAGAACAAAATTTGCACTTTCCTGAAAAAATAAACATATTTTTACTTTTATAACTTTGATAAATCAAATAATATTACCATTTTGATTACTAAATATCAGTATATGTATATAAAACTGACAATGCACATTCATTTGTATTTTTATCAGTAAGTGCAAATTATGTTCTGGTCTTGGCAAGGCATAGGGGAAGGCACAGGCCTTTTTTAAAGTTTCTAAGACAATGCTTTCTACAAAGATCTTATATGCCCCCGGGGCATAACTTACAACCCTTGGTCTGAAAGATGTGGGGGAGTCTTCTCCTCAAAAACATGATTTCTATCTGGAAATCAACTACGCTGAACAAAATGGCTATATAAAAATTTTGATTGGATGTGTTTGGGGAAATGGCGGGCGTGGAAGGGATGTTAGTTACCTTCCAATCACTTTCGAATATAACAAGGGCACAAGCCACTCCAATTTCCAATCGAATGAAACCTTTTCGAAGTTTCTACGACAACTCGATACGAAGTGCCCTGGTCTAAAAAAAAAAAAAAAAATTACACATTGTGCCAACACCGTTCTATATTTAGCCTATGATTACCTGTTCTTACAAAAGAAATTCTTTTAGTAGTATTCTTCAAGGCTTTTTTACTAATGAAATATGTTTTCTCAATTCAGCTTATTCCCCTTTATTGCCTTCTTTTGAACTTATATGGATGAAAAAAAATACTTCATGTTGTTTTCTTGACAGCGCCGCAACTGAAGATGTAATTATATATTACCCGAGTTCGGCGTAAGCAATACGGACCTGAAACTGGGTCTACAACTGCAGCTGTCCAGCAAAGTCTCAACGCTCTTCAATCTAAGTGGCTTTGTACAATCGGAGAATATTACCCGAGTACGGCGTAAGCAGATGCTCATATACATAGATACTCGTGACCATGTGACTGAACCAAAAACAGTCGATACAGAAAACGATAGATTAGTTAATGAATAATGCCTACTGATTTTTTGAAAAACCTAACATAAACGCACTGTTTTTGGACCGTAGCGTCAATAGTGACCCTCTATTTAAAACTGAACAAAAATGTTAGGAACTTAACGTCTGTGGCAGCCCTATTTTTATCTAAGGCCCTTTACACTTACTTGTTTACTTAATCATCATGCTGGGGTGGCGTTGAGAGTGTCATCAGCATTCTCCACGTGGGGCAGTCTGCAGCAAGGGCCTCTGCATCAGACAGCAAAAGTACAGGTTGGTCGAGAAAATCCCGAGACTATCACTCCACTGGAAGTTGGGTCTTCCTCTTGGACGCTTCCAGCCACTACCGGTTGGTTCAAAGTTGTAAAGAATCCGAGCCAGAGTGTCGGGAGGCTATCGCAAACGATGTCTAAGCAGTGTCTAAGCGATGTAGGCAGTCGTTGCTGACAAAGTCTGTCCATCGGATTCCTTCAATTGTACGAAGCAAATTAGATTGAAGAGTGTTGAGACTTTACTGGACAGCTGCAGTTGTAGGCCCAGTGTCAGATCCGTATAGCAGGATGGAATAGACTGATCCTCCAAGGACTTTCACTTTGGTGGCTCGTTTGATTATTGGCTTCTTCCAAACAAGGCTCAGTCTACCGAAGACGGCAGAGGCCTTGGTCGTGCGGGCAGCTACTTCATTTACTTAATTCATGGTCGATGCAGCCATCTGATGATTAAACAGAACCAAGATAAGAGGAGTGGTCAGCACTTCGATTTGGTTTCCGGTGACCAGGCAAATAGAATTGTCGGCTTCAGACTTTGGCTGCGCTACCATGGATTTCGTCTTCTTCCTGTAAATGGAAAGTCTTGTTCTGGCAGCTTCACCCAGAAGCATATTTAAAGCCAGGAGCAACTGTGACTTGGAGTTGGTGATTAGTGCTATGTTATCAGCAAAGGCACAATCAGTGACAACTCTATAAAGCACAACTTCCGGGATGTGCAAGTCACAACATGATCCATAATACAGATAAAAGGCTAAAAAGCAGCTGAACAACCTTGCATGACTCCTGTTTTTACTAGAAAGAACGCTCTACGTCTACCATTCACTTGCACACGGCTCTCAGTTCCTTGATGCATGGCCCTGAGTAGGCGGACATATTTTGGAGGAAGGTCAGTATTAGAAAGGATATTCCATAGAGAATACCAATCAACTGAGTTGAAATCGACATAAGCAATGAAAGCCTAATGGCGGAAATCTTTTGCCGTCCCGATGATTTGTCTTATGGAGAATATCTGCTCTTTCGTTCATCAGCCAGGCATAAAAACGGCCTGCTCTACTCTGCGCTTTCGTCAGAGGTGTTTAAAACATTGCTGCAACAAAACTATAGAAAAGAGCTTACCTGGTACCGAGAGGAGTGTTGTCCCTCTATAGTTCTTGCAATCCCTCCTGGAACCTTTTCAAGCCCCGTATTGTATTGAATAGCATTTGAAGCCATGACGTATGAAACAAAGAAAGGAAATGATATAATAAATAAAGAATAAAATCCAATAGATGAGAAAACGAGGATTTTGTCAGCCAGTAGCAAAATATGAAGAAGAAAAACAAGAAAATATGTCGATAAAGACCTCCCCGCTAACTCGTCCTTGGTGCTCATAAAAAAAAAAAAAAAAAAAAAAAAAAAAAAAAAAAAAAAAAAAATCGAACTTGACAAGAGGGGAAAAGATACTGCATCAAAAATCAGCCAGGTATAAATGAAAGAGAATTCACCAATTGGATTGGACAAATATTCTTTGCCTTGCAACAGATTTTGCCTATCTGCAACCTCAATCTTCATTAGATATGTGGAACAGGTTGTCAAACAGTTCGTGGTAAAGATCTATAAGTAAGAAGCGACACGGCTCAATAGTAACCGAAATTGTAAAAAATGGAATTTTGATACCAATAGATATATCACAAGAATCAGATTTTTATGCTGATTTCAAATATATAAGTTTCATTAAGTTTAATCTTACCCATCAAAAGTTACGAGCCTGTGAAAAGTTGCCTTATTTTCGAAAAAAGGTCGAAACACCCCCTAAAAGTCGTAGAACCTTAATGAAAATCACACCATCAGATTCAGCGTATTAGAGGACCCTATAGTAGAAGTTTCAAGCTCCTATCTGCAAAAACGTGGAATTTTGTATTTTTTGCCGGAAGAAAGATCAGGGATGCGTGTTTATTTGTTGTTTTTTTTTCCAGCGTTGATCGTATCGAACCAGTGGTCCTAGAATATTGCGAAAGGGTTCATTCGAACGGAAATAAAAGTTCTAGTACCCTTTTTAAGTGACCAAAAAATAGAGGGCAACTAGGCCCCCTCCCATGCTCATTTTTTCCCAAAGTCACCCGATCAAAATTCTGAGCTAGCCATTTGGTTCAGCATGGTCAAAAATATAATAACTTTGTCTTTGATGATGATTAATCCCCCACAGTCCCCGGAGGAAGGGCTGCAAGTTATGAACTTTGCCCAAATGTTTACATATAGTACTGGTTATTGGGAAGTATACAGACGTTTTCACGGGGGATTTTTTCTGGTAGTGGGGGGGGGGGCTGGGGGTTACATGGGAGGATCTTTTCATGGAGGAATTTTTCATGTGGGAAGGGAGATTGCTATGAAGGGGGCACCGGATTTCCCAGCATTATTTTAAAAAACGATCAGAAATTAAATTGAAAAAAAATGCTTCAACTGAAAGTATGGCGCATCATTAAAACTTAAAACAAACAGAAATTATTACGTATATGATTGGGTTCGCCCCTAGTCAATACCTCACTATTTACGCTAAAGTTTTTATTTAATACTTTCATAAGATCTATTTTTTCTAATTAACGGGCTTTGTGATTAATGGGTCATTCTTAAAGAATTGGAACAAAATTTGAAATTTAGCGTAAAGAGCAAGGTATTGACTAAGGGGCGAACCCCCTAATATACGTAATAAAAATAAACGAATATAGAAGTTCACGAACATAGAAGTTCATTACGTAAGTTAATTCGTAATTTACGTATATTTATTACTAATAAAAACGTTCGTACATAAAATTAAACAGCTTTCGGGAAAGCCATTTAACCACACAAAAAAACTGCATTAATTCAAAAAAATTTTGAAATTAAATAAAAAAAACAAGCTTTTTAAACTGAAAGTAAGGAGCTCCATTAAAACTTAAAACAAACAGAAATTATTCCGTATATGAAAGTGTCTGTCCCCTCCTCAAGGCCTCGCTCTTTACGTTAAAGTTTGAATCTTTCTCACAACTCTGTTTTTCAAAACAATAAAAAATTTAGCGTAAAGAGAGATGCACCGGGGAGGGGACAGGCCCTTTCATATACGGAATAATTTCTGTTCGTTTTAAGTTTTAGTGCCGCTCCTTCTTTCAGTTAAAAAACTTGTTTTTATTAATTTAATCTTAAATTAGACTGGGCGAAAATATTGGTTGAGTCTTTTAATATTAAGTTGTTACAAATTGGGCTTAAGGAAATATTTCTTTTGTCTCTATTTGCAGCCAAAGTTCTGTTTATATATATTTTTTTTTATCTCAATTGCCTCTTTAAAAGATTGCGGTAGGTCATTTACAGTAGATATTAAAGTTGCTTCTTCGAAAAGATCTAAATGTTCAGGATCTTCAAAGATATGGAGGGTCAAAGCAGAATCAAAGGTGTCATTTCTATTTTCAAATATGAGGAACTTATCTATTGAAATTTTTTCTTCATACAATCGTTCCCCAGTTGCTGATGGGTCATATCAATGTAAAATTTCCCACGTCAACACGGGACTCTGTAGACACCGCTAATCAGTATAGGGTAGTAGCGGGGCCTCCATTGATTCTATGAGAGCCCTATCCCTTTTCCTATGAGGTCTTTCTGACGTCATAGCATTCCTCGCAAGATTCCTATGAGAGCCCTGTGACATCACGCAACACACCCCTGTTTCAAGCGCATGTCTCTTTTTGCGACCAGGTGCCGCCAATTTTGTTTCTAGGCAAGATTCCCAGGTGCTTCAATTACTTGGAATGTGGTCGGGATAATACACACTTCAAATAAATAGACTCCCTCACACCTGTACAATGTGGTCAGCTATTTCTACCGGTCGGCTGGCAAGATTCCGAGCGCATGCCCTGTTTCGTCACGCGACACACCCCTGTGTATTTAAAGCGCATACCCTCTGACGTCACGCCACACACCCCTGTGCTTTAAAGGGTTAAATAAGTGGAGCTACCAACTCCTCAAATCGTCAAACCTACTAAATGCGGTCAAGGCACACCCCTGTGGACTCCAATGACGTCACACGACTTATCCCTTTCAAACGGATAGGTCTAATATGCTTGACGCAATTTTATGTAACCCTGCCCCAGGAACCCAAGGGTGGGAATCCCCACTTGTAACCGAGCTTGGCACACACCTTACGTAATGATTACGTAACACGTAATACCCGTTTTACCATTTTATTATTCACCCGAAACGTACAACGTTTTTTTTCTTTGTTTAACTTATTGGCGGCACACACTTTATGTAAGGTCGCATAATGATTGCACAACCATCACTGTCAGATAGTACCTTTTTTGAAATTTTTCGCCCGAAATCCTCAACACATTTTTTCCTCCTTTTAATTTAATGGCGTTTATTTTTCGCCCTAAACGCTCAACACATTTTTTCGTTCTTTAGTTGTTTGTTGTTTTTTTTTCTATAGTTCATGACCCCGCTACGACTCAAAAGCTCAATTTTCTTCCATTAGAACTGCGCCTTAACCAACTCGTCCGTAAACCCCTTTCTAATATACCGTTCCAAGAAATAGTTTCAGTAAATAACACAACCCCCGCGACGGCACAGGTGTTCCCTAGCAAGTGCCTTTGTTTTTCCATGCACCTGCAGCATTTGACATGAAGCGGGGGTATTGATTTTTCAGAGACAATCGCTGGCAAGATATTCATAACGATAAAACGAAAATGTATCGTTTCTTTACGTGGGATATTAGATTTCAGACTATCACCACAATAAGCCTCCCCCCCTAGCATGCACTACCGGGTGATATTAGATGCAACTTAGAAAAATTAACAGCCATTAACAAAAATACAGCGTTTTGAGTACAGGACAATGCGAAAATTTGTACTAATTACATCGATTTTAAAAGTAGATGTCAAATACTTAGCAATAAGCTAATCGTAAGAGGTTTTCCCGCAAATAAATTTGTTTGGCAATTTAAAATTCTTTATTTTCAATATAATCAACTTTTAACTTTTAAATAAGTATAATAAAAATTATCAAGATGTTTTGAAAGATATTTTGAGGTAGCCTGTTGGATGAACATTTTTTCTCTTCCCTATATAATTTTAGAGTTTAGGGCTTGTTTTGACACATGCAGGTAAAGAATAACGTAGGATGTTTGGAAATTAATTCGTAGAAATTGAGCGAAAGTGAGAAGTTTTTGGTTGACAGATAGTGTCGTGCAAATAAGGGGAGTTATATTAGCTGAAGGATATTCTTTCAGAGGTGGGATGAGTTTACTTTGATTTAGTGATAGGTGAATGTTGGTTAAGGAAGCTTGAAAAAAATTTTGGGTATATTTTTATATTTTTGGGAATTTTTTGTTCATAGGTATTCGATAGGTGTCACTACATAGGGGTATGCCATATTTTATGGCATGGCGCGCTCATTTTGCCTGGGTAATGAAATTAAACCACCGAACCAATATAGGCAATGAGTTTTCTTCTGAGGAGTCCTGATATGTGGTGATTACTTGGGGAATGTTAAAATTTTGTAGACTTAAAGTGCTATGGCTTGGTTTTGGGACATTGACATAATACATATTAGTGCTGATTTTGCTCTATTTTGAACTTGATTTTCGCATTATCGGGTTGGATATACTGTTTTGTCCTAGGTGATTGGATGGATGAGTAAGCACTGAGTAAGCATGATGAGTAAGCAATGAGCACTTTTTCCAAGTGCTCATTTATCTCAGTTACTAAATTAGGAAGACTTTTTTTATATTGGATTTAAAATGCATCACTAGCAAATTAACTTAGGATTTCAAACGCACCCCCCCGGATTTCAAAGGCAGCCCTCTGACGCCACAGCACCCCTGACAAGATTCCTACGGGATCCCTGTTTCCATCTGGCAAGACTCCCATCCCTGGCAGATTTCCCAGGATTCCTGGTGTTCTATTATTTCTTCAGTATCGGCAAGATTCCTACCCATTTTCGACACATCATTTTTTTCTGGAAGATCCCCAGGATTTCCGTGGCGAAGTCTAATATAGATGACACCATCATATCTCACAAGCTAGACTCCAGGAGTCCATGAGGAATCACCGAGCACGGCACACACGTGGCTGCTGCGTAATAACGGCTATGCTCACCTTAACCAATGATACCTAATAAGAGAGGATAGAAGATAAGTGGCTCATCTTGCGAAAAGAGTAGATAACAAAACCGTTAAAAAGTATGCTTATGGCCAAGAGCGCAAGGGCGTTGCCAAACTGATTTCCCACTGACACCAGCCCTCATTACTCCCCCTTTTGCCCCTAGGACATTTTAAACCTTTTTCGCTCCGAAAATAAGCTAAATAATCGCATTAATGAGTATATTTTTGAAAAAAAAGTCACCCCCCTTTCTTTGCTAGTGTGTGATACTCTAAGCATTTCACCCCACAATGCCACTCTATTACTGCTCTGTGGCACCCCATCTGACATGGCCCCATCTCCCCCAAGACACTTTTAAGACATTTCTTGCTAAAAGTTTTACTTCTACCCAATCATTCGAGTTTTCACAAGCCATTCACGCCACAGTACCACACTACAATAACTCTCTAGCACCCCTGCGACACCCGTCATTGTCATTACCATTGTAGGCATTTTAACGCTTGAAAGACAAACAAACACGCACACACACACAACACACACACACACACACATACAAGCACACACATACGCAAACACGCACAAACACACATACACACACAAACACACACCCCGACTCAACACTACAAAAATATTCCAAGTCTGATATTAGAATGAAAAAATTCCAAAATGAACTTTGAAACATCAACAGAATATAACACTGACAAGGTAAACCACGACCCAACACTACAAAAATATTCGAAGTCTTACATTTCAACGAAAAAAATCTAAAATGAACTTTGAAACATCAACCGAATTTAACAGTGACAAGCTAAACCACATCACAACACTACTAAAATATTCCAATTCTTACATTTCAAATAAAAGTTCCAAATGAACCCTGAAACATCAACAGAATGTAACAGTGACAACCGCGACACAACACTACAAAAATATTCCAGTTCTCACATTTCACCGAATAAATTCCAAAATGAACATTAACAGAATGTAACAGTGATAAGGTAAACTACGACACAATGCACTAAAATATTCCAAGGCTTATATTTCAATGAAAACATTCCAAAAATGAACTTTGAAACATGAACAGAATGTAACACTGACAAGGTAAATCACGATACAACACTACAAAAATATTCCAAGTCTTATATTTCAACGAAAAATTCCAAAATGAACATTGAAACATCAACAGAATTTAACAGTGACAAGGTGAACCTCGACACAAGACTACAAAAATATTCCAAGTCTTACATTTCAACAAATAATTCTAAAATGAACTCTAAAACATCAACAGAATATAACAGTGACATGGTAAACCATGAAATAATACTACAAAATATTCCAAGTCTTACATTTCAACAAAAAAATTCCAAAATGAACTTTGAAACATCAACAGAATGTAACAATGATAAGGAAATACCACATCACAACACTACTAAAATATTCCAAGTCTTACATTTCAACGAAAAAAAATTATAAAATCAACTTTGAAACATCAACAGAATGTAACAGTGACTAGTTAAACCATGACACAACACTACAAAAAATATTCCAAGTCTTATATTTCAACGAAAAAATCCAAATGAACTTTGAAACATCAACAGAATGCAACAGTGACAAGGTAAACCTTATCACAACACTACAAAAATATTCCAAGCCTTCACTTCAACGAAAAAATTCCAATTGAAGTTTGAAACATCAACAGAATGTAACGGTGACAATTTAAACCACGACACAACACTACAAAAATATTACAAGTCTTGTATTTCAACGAAAAATTCCAAAATGAACTTTAAAACATCAACAGAATGTAACAGTGATAAGGTAAACCACATCACAGTACTACAAAACATATTCCAAGTCTTACATTCCAATGAAAAATACATCAATTCCACTTCGAAACATATATAGGTTGTAGCTGTGACAAGAGAAATAACGGTTTAGTACTACAAAAAATATTCTGGTTTTTACTATACAACGGAAAAATTCCAAACTCAAATCTGAAACATTAAAAAAATGTAACAATGATAAGGAAAAACCACATCACAACACTACTAAAATATTCCAAGTCTTACATTTCAATGAAAAATTTCAAAATCAACTTTGAAACATCAACAAAATGTAACTGTGACAAGTTAAACAATGTAACTGTGACAACTACATAACACTACAAAAAATATTCCAAGTCTTACATTTCAACGAATAAATTCCAAAATGAATTTTGAAACATCAACAGAATGCAACAGTGACAAGGTAAACCGCATCACAACACTACAAAAATATTCCAAGTCTTACATTTCAACGAATAAATCCCAAAATGAACTTTGAAGCATCAACAGAATGTAACAGTGACAATGTAAACCACGAGACAACACTATAAAAAATATTCCAAGTTTTATATTTCAACGAAAAATTCCAAAATAAACTTTGAAGCATCAACAGAATGTAACAGTGATAAAGTAAACCACATCACAACACTACAAAAATAATCAAAATCTTACATTTCAACGAAATAAAATCCAAAATGAACTTTGAAACATCCAGAATGTAACAATGACAAGGTAAACTATGACACAATACTAAAAAAAATATACCAAGTCTTATATTTCAACGAAACAATTCCAAATGAACTTTGGATCATCAACGAAAAAATTCCAAGGTTTTCTTGGCCTGAACTGGCAAGAGTTGTTCTAGCTCGGCGGTGACTCCAGTTTTAAACGAGTCTCACATGGCTTCAATATCCGAAAGCTGGGACAGGCTTTCAAATCGGTTTTTAATCTCAACTGCGTACCGCACTTTGATCGCAAGAGTTTCAAGACTGCGGGGATTTAGCGGTGCAATGTGCTTTTCGACCTTCTGAAATATCAGCTTAAGATGAATTTTATCATCTAAAAGTCGGTGATCAGCATTACCAGGTCAGCACCACGAAACGAGCGGCACTTAGAAACTGACGACTCCTTCGCCGAGAGATGATGATATAATCCTTTGCACCAACAAACCTAATTTCAAAATCTCAGATTTTGAAAATACTGTTCCACTGACTGTGGGACCATGAGTTCATAATCTAGAATGTGAATTCGATAACCATGATTTAAAAAAGGATAGTCGATTTGGATTGTTGATTCTGCCTTATCGAGGGTCGGGTTTACAAACATTGCCTTCCATAGTTTACAATATGATAATCCAATTTAATAAACCAGGTTTTATAAATTTCTTTGTTCCACCGATAGTTCTCAATTGCTTCAAAAGACTGGTTTGTCCGTGCAAAACGCCTCTATAATAGACTAATTTAAGCTAAGGTCCATTCACAGTGAGCTTTTACTAACATCGATATTTAGCTAGCGTTAATTTTGGGAATAAAGTGGAACTGAACTGAAGCCCAATAGAGACTTAGCTACTGTCCAGAACCTGATCGATCCAAGACTGGGGTTCAATTGATCTGATTGGTTAGAATATTTTCTGAGACAATGAGGAATTCTATATTCCTTAGCTGTGGTTGAGCTAGCAATACAAAGTCAAAAGGAATTCGATATCATATCAATATTTTTCACTTTAACTTTTGATTTGTGCCTTTTTTGTCAAAATTAAAAAAAGACAACAACAATGGTCTCCGGACGGAAGTAAAGGACGAAGTATGAAAAACTCAAACAAGCTCAGTTTTCAGTAAAGTGCTATAGTCCTAGTTTTACAGAATTCTACAATCAGGTTATCTGAGCCAGTATTTCAAATACGCGTTGCGTAAACAACGAAGCAATAATTTATGTCTATTTTATGTTTCTACGTTGCTCTTTACTTCCATCAGGAAAACTTTCTTCTATTAAAATTAGTTTTGTCTTTTTTAAGTTTTAAAAATATACACAGTAAAACTTACATAAGATCTTTTTCTAACTTAGGCAAAGAAACTAAAGTTCATATAAGTTTTGGTTAAAAGAGTTCCCACCTCTCTTAAACGTTCCCTGAAAATTCTGCTATTTTGTCACATAAACAGTCCTGCAGATAAACAGTCCTGAATTTCAATCATTTATGATATATTTTCTTTTATGACATATATAGGGATTACAGCAAAACGAAGCAAACTAAAATAGTGTTAGATGTGTAGTTGATTAATTTACAAAAGTTCTTATTATCATGGGACTTCTTTTAATGCAATGCTACAAAGAATTCCGAACTCCTCGCAAGAAAGTATACTTTCGTTTTACGTCCTGGACTTCAACATTTTGGGAAAACTGATCATTGAGATCATTGGAGCAATCCCTCCCCACTAGGATAATTTAAAGTTTAAACATTATTTTAGAACTGCTGGTTTATGATAAAGTCACCCATTTTTTGTAATAAAGCCACCCCAGGTGACTCTGGCATTTCAAGGAATGTGACAATGTTTCAGGGAATGATGCAGCGGAGTCCCGTAAAAATATGATATTAAACAAAATAAAAAAAATACTTCTTTCAACTGAAAGTAAGGAGCATCATTAAAACTTAAAATGAACATAAATTATTCCGTATATTAGGGGGGGGGGGCTTTCCTTTTCTAATCCCTCGCTCTGTACGCTAAAGTCTTCGAGTTCTTTCGGAATTTAGCTTTTCATTCATTTACTCGCTTCGAGTTCCACACAGGAACACAAAAGAACTAATCTGGTTTTAATAATGGTGGAAGGTGTATGTTGCTTCCCTTTCTGACATACTCGATTTGTGAAAATGCACTCGGTTTACGAAAATCCTTCACGTAGGCCTACGTAAACAAATAAAATCAAAGCAAACTTTTCATTTGTGAACTTTAGGAAAGGGGTTTTTCTTTCTCGCTTTGTCAAATAGAACTTAAGCCATGCTTTTTTTCAAAGAAGTATCCAGGAAGGAGGGCGCGGTGATGGGTTTGACCCCTCCCTCTGAAATGTGTGTCCGCTTCGTAAAAACGTAGCAAAAATTCATTAAAAAAATTTGGTACGCTTTTTCAAGTTTTTTAAATAATAAAAGCCCCAAAAAGATAACCCCCCTCCCCTGAACAAAATCCTGGGTATACCTTTGCCTTAGTTTCTGAAACCAGGAAGTTGAGCAAAGATGAGTAGCATACAAACACTGTCGTTGAAATAATATAGATGAGTAAATAATTTATTTTTAAATGATTACCAAATGAAATTGAAATTATAAGGCTGAATTGCCTTTGACCAAGGGAAAACAGAATTAAAAATTAATTTATTACCTCATTTCCAAAAACAAAACAAAAGAAAATGAGTCTACTCTGTCATCTATTATAAGAAAGACAGACCAAGTAAACCAGTAAAAATATAAGATAAAACTACCCGTCAGACACTAAACATGCTTCAATATTTTCCGGCGAAGCAAAGACGTATCCAGGATTTTTTGGTCTGGGAGAGGAGGTGGGGGGAACCAAAAGAGTTTTTGCTGGAGGACGGGGTCAGTGTTTGTTTTTTTACCTGTATTTTTAAGGTCAATTTCCAAGAAAGAGATATATTGTTTTTTTACGAAAAAAGTCTTTTTACTTGCATTTTTAGACCAAATGACAGAGTTGGATAAATATTTTAGGGGGGACTCGGTAGCCCCTCTATCCCGGACTCGGTAACCCCGGATAAGGTTCTGTGCACTTAAAAACCAGATAACTGAATCAAAATAGTAACAAGACAACATGTAGTCAGGGTCACATCTTGTTCTTGACTACAGGAGGAAATTGCAAATATAATTGTCAAGCTCAAACATTTTTATTTGAATTGTGTTTGAGATCATAATTGACATTTTGGAAATATTGATAAAATAAAAACAAAGTGACAAAATTCGCACCAACACATACAGATAACATTCATTTTTACAGGAAACTTTGACGGTAAAAACTCTTAACAAATCTCATTGCTAGCTTTAGAAATTTGAATCGCTATTATCAGCACCATTTGGGACAATTAAAAACAGTTTAAGTTATTGTTCGAAATATACTCATAAATCCAGAGAAAATCACTCGTGAGGATAAAAGCCTTGAATAAACAGAAATGGGTACTGATGCATTTCTAAAAAGTCAAGTTTGGTTAATGCTAATGAAATAAAATAAAATAGGATGAATGTATAATAGGGTACTGATGCATTAGATGGTCACTTCTAAGAAGTCAAGTTTGGTTAATGTTATTGAAATAAATAAAATAGGACGAATGTATAATAGTTTAGAAACAAATTGGGGCTATATATTTGCACACTAAGAGGGGGGGGGGGGGGTAACGCATAGCATACATTAAATACGTAACGTAACGTAACCTCGGTAGCCTACCTTTTTCCCCCTAAACCCCGAAAAGCAATAGTTTAAATATCGTAAACGCAATGAAAACTACTCTGCATTCTATTTCTTAATAGTGGTCTCTTTGAAAATAACCGGTCTCTGGCGGGTTTCGTCTGTCATTTCATGACTGGTTTCCTTGCATAGTATGTAAAAGTGACCATCTAATGCGCTAGTACCTATAATAGTTTATAAACAAATTTGGGCTATATATTTGCACATTAGGGGGGGGGGGCTAAAGCATAGCATATATTAAATACGTAACCTAACCTAACCAAGGTACCTCCCCCCTCCCTAAATCCCCAAAAAGAACAGTTTAAGTATCGTAAACGCAATGAAAACCACACTTTGCATTGCATTTCTCTAAAGCGGTCTCTTGCAATTAACCTGTCTGGCAGGTTTTTCGTGACTGGTTTCCTTGTACAATATATGAAGCGACCATATAACGCACCAGTACCCAGAAATGTCTGAAGAAATTATGAAAGAAATGCATAGGATTCAACCAAACTTAACTTATCTTTAACCACAATGGAATACAAATCACCTTTTAAATATTTTAAAACTATATTTGGCTGTGAATTGCGTTAGGCTTTTATGTTTGATTGTAATAACGGAATATTTATCGGTCATACTTACCAATGTATATGCTTAAAACAATCTTTTCTTCTGCACACTATAGGACATGTTTAGAGGTGGCAAGGGTGAGACGAAAGGAATATGTAATATAGATTTATCCCTTATTTTCATTTGGTTAAAATAAGAAACACAGTATCAACTACATTAAGCTCATTTCAAAACCATTCTAGTGTATCCAACATAATCTTGTGCCAGAGGCGTAGATACGAGGAGGGGGAGCTTTGGCACACAGGATTTCCCTTCCCTTGGATTTTGAAAAATACCTTTTTTCAGTTTTTGTCATTGATTTCTGTTACTTTAATGGAAAAAATTTGAAAAAAAAACAAAATTGCTCCTCCCTTCCAATTTGAAAAATTAATTTTGCCCCCCCCCCCTAAAGTTTCCGTGAATTGGCGCCATTATCTTGTCTATTTAATTTCATTATTTTATTTAGTTGTAAAAGATATTGACCTACCTGCGAAAAAGAAGTTAGAAAACTGAATAGGATTAAATCTTCGAAGCCTCACCGTAGACCTGACAGGATTATTTAAAAACAAATAAAAATTGGAATTTCAATGAAAGCTTAAATTTCTTTGGATGAACGTCCTGAATTTTTATGAACGTCGGAAAATTTATGTTTTCGTTTAATACGGTACTCTTTTTCGAATTAAAATAGATAATACTAGTTTATTCTTGGCTGTTAAACATAGATTAATTTTAAAAATGTACACAAATATTTTGGTTCTTCCGTATTAAATGGTACACAATCGAGAATTTGTATCGCGGAGATCAGACAATAACCGGTTTTCACGGTCTTTATACTAGGCAGTTAGCTTCAGCTCAGTGAAAACTACATTGCAACTATATTTAAATTAAATATATAGTCGGTATTTTGGTAATGTTACGTATTTAATATACGTCATCATCTATTTTCATCATATGGTAGACACTTCTCGAGTTTCTACCATATAATACGAAAGTACCCATATTTTCACGTTATTTTAGCAAAAGTTAGTGTCTCATATTTGACCAAACGTAAAACAAAAGTAAAAAATAGCTTTATAGTTAGCTTGGGCCAAGCTAGACGGTGCTGGCTATTTTCTCAAAAATGAGATCGAGTTTCTTGTCTAATTAGTTTTCATTACCTTTGCTAAAGATATTATATTGATTAATCCTTGAGAAAGAGCTGGAAAATAAAATTAAAAAGAGATGAAAAAATAAGAATAACTAATATTTTTATCATTATTCCCGACCATCTCCAGAAAATAACAGTCGAAGTAACGATAGATGAACATCAACCTCGAGGAAGTCCACAGAAGAGGATTGAAAACTTTGACCGCCAATATATCATACAACCCAGAACAAATAGAGATAAACCATATAAAACCTTGGCTCTTACTGTGTCAAAAGGAGTGACCCCAAAACGTCCCCCCCACGTGGACCGTGCTTAAATAAGTAATATCTGTATTTAGCTTAATAATTTTTAGGTAAAGCTAGATACATGCTTTTTTTGTTAGAGACAAACTTGAATTTCCTCTCTTTTTACCTTTTTCCACCAGAACTTCTACTAATTAAGCATTGATATATGATAGTCACGAAAAGTTTCATAATTACTTAATATAGTTTTTACAGCAGTAATTTTGACTACGGAACCATTTTAATGACATATATCATTAGTTACTACAAATTTTAACTGTAATTTGACAGCATTTTAATCTATAGCCTTGATATAGTTCTCAAATTTTGATTTCTTTTAATATTGAGCAATACATGTACAGAAAGGAGTTGAGTGTGGAGTATTTGATAATGGTAGCAAGATATATGCTGTTTTTCTAAACCCCTTCTGATATTAATGTTTTTTGGTGTTTTTATGGATTTATTAGCCCTTAACTCCTCCATGCCCTGGCATGAACTTAATTATTGAAAATAGATTCAAAGGGAGAGTAGAAAAACTAAAAAGTTCCAATGTTTTAAAACAAAAGACCGAGTGTTGACACAAAGTTTTTTTTTGCATCAAAAATACTCTAAAAGTAATTTCGATGTAAAACACTTCACATTTTACCGAGTTTTACGAATAAAAAAATATGTCATATTTAAGGAACAACAAGATGCTAAACATCTTGAGAACCAGATCCACCGTCCCTGGAAGAACAGCCAACCCTCCCTGGAAGATAAAGAAAGTGGATTAAATCAATCGACAGAGCGAGCTAAATTTAAGAATGCAGACTATCAGCCCCAGTCTGACAAAAGTAGGACTTGAATAAGAGCTAAGTCACTGAACTTGGGAGCCTATATTTCGAAAGCTGCTCATTCTGACTTAATCCACTGCAAAACAGCCCTCCAGATATTTCAGCCTTTTAAATTCGATGGTAAAGATAAAGTATTCAATCATTTGTAGCTAACGTGTTGCTTTTGTCGGGCTCCAAATTTTTATTAGGACGCATATGCACCAGTCTTCCATTTCTGTTGAAGATTCTAGTAATACCAAAACGGTCTAGCCCTAGAGTGATTCTTAATTGTACCATCATATACTAAGTAAGACATTCAACCCTCCCTGGAAGATAGAAATTAAAAGGAAAAAAATTAAATATTCTGCAATACCACAAGAGAGTGGGGTATGCAGAGAAACATTTTTTATATTTGTCACCCCCAGGGGTAAATTTTGCGGGCTTCATGATACTAGATTCAAAACAGACAATTGAAGGGTTTCAGGCGTGCGTGTTTTTCTCCAACATTTGATGGTAAAGCTTGTTATAAAAACAACATTCTAGATATATAAGAAAAAAGTAAAACGTGTCTTCTTCATCATTCATAAGATTAGTCGCAAATTTAGCAACGTGGTTTTTTTAAAAAAACTCAACCTTTTCAGCTTTTAATTTTAAGATTCAAACCAACTTTTCAATTGAGAATAAATTTTAGTTTTAAAAATAGGCCAACTTTATCAACTGGTAAAAAAAAGGATTATAGATTTTAAAAAATTAAAGTTTTATGAGAACCCACACAATATACGCAAATTAATCCCTCCACAAAATTTAAAAACACTGCGAATGATAGAAAAAGAAATAAAAAACAGCTATTTTCGAATTTGAAAGATTTGCTGATATTACGAGCACGAAAAAACGTTTATCAGTGGTTCAGCCAGCTTGGGTCTTTTCATGCGTTTTATTTTGACAACCTTCCAGAGTGGTAACCTAATTTAAAGGTTATAAAAAAATATTTTGATTGCATTAAATCGATGGTTTTGCGGTTAATAGTTGACGTTCCGGTTCATTTCAAAGGCAATAAGAGGTCAAAACTTAAATAAAGCACTACTCTTGATATGAGCAGGTGAGGTTTACGCAAAGAATATGATTTCTTTTTATATATGTAAAAATGAATTTTATTTCAGTTTTTATAACTGTTTCATTATTTGGTACTCCCTCTGCCTCTTTCTTTCTTTTATTCTTTTCTTGCTATTCTCTCTAGTTGTTTCGAATGTAGTAGAAAGGGGGAAGATAGGCCTGAACTATTTAATAGAAAAGAACTAAAAGATAAACCGGTGAAAACTGATACTTCTTTCTAATAGTCTATTATATTATTTTTTTTTAATAGAGAAATTTTTTTTTTTAGAAGGAATGAATAAAGTTTTGAGCAAATTGAGTAATCCAGAGTAACTTAAAAAGACCTTGTTTGTAAATTTAATCCCTCTATTAAAGTTTCGGATAAAATTTTACATGATCAGCTTTTTCCTATCTCGGAAAAGTTGTTAGAAGTGAACGGAAAAACTTGAAAAAGTGAATCAAGTTAAAGCGGGTGAATCAAACTTTCAGGAACTAATACGGAGCCTAAACTACGACCCAGGAGGGGTGTTTAATAGTTCAGCGTTTTCCCCTCCAAAAGGGACTGACTTTTGACGCTGGACAAGTTTTGTGTTACAAAACAGAAACTCTCAAAAATGCATCGAAAGAACAGCATCCTAATAATTTTAATTTGACAAAAAATTCCTGATGTGGCTTAAAACCTTAGCCTAATCCTTGGAATTGTTTTCAAAGACCTAGAGCCAAAGAAAAGTATGTTGAAATCAGAATTCAGGAGAAACTTAATTTTTTTTTCTTAAGTTAGGACAATTATACCTGTCTTTTATTCTATTTCCTAAGCCTTAGAAATAGAGGAGTTATTATGGGAACTTAAAAAACTTCTCTCAAGAGAATAATTTACCCTGAATTCCTTCCTGGAAGTTTAAGTCTCCTAACTCAACTACTTGCTAAGTTGACAGACACCTCATCATCTAGAATTCTACTAGTTCGTTTAATTTTGAATAAATTAAAAAAAATCAATAAAAATTTAAAATTTTGGTAAAAAATGTTTAGTTTGAATTTTTAAGTTTAATTTTAAACGTTAATTTTTTATTTTTAAACATTCTTCTTAGCATAATTTTCTACCTTTATATATTACATCGTAAGACAATTCTATTATTTTGTTCTTCTTCTCAAATATCGGTGCCAAATTTAACTATGAATTTTATTTAAATTAGACAATATCAGTGCCTCTAGTGCTTTAAAATGCCCTCAGGTTCCTCGAAATTTTCAAAAAAATATGAGTACAATTTTACGATTCAGGGCAAAATAATGCAACGCAAATTAATTCTTATAACAAAAGGCCGATCTTTACGTTTCACACTGAAAATATATTTTTGGAAACATGAGTCAACTGTTAAATTAATGTAATCATTAATAAGGAAAAGAGGTACGATTGGGAATCGATTCACATAGTGGCGCTAAACTGGCATAGGCTATGGAGCCTTAGAAAATGTTTCTGTTAGGAGGGGTCAATACCCTCTGAAACTTTTCATTTGTTTAATAATACAAATGGAGGAATATAATGAATGAAGACAACACTTTTACATACTCTTCGTGGAGTTAAGGTCATAACTGGCGTTAAGCAAGGCTATGTTCTATCACCCTTTCTCTCCATCCTAGTTGTAGACTACATCTTTAGACCGAAATGGACATGTAATCCGAACTGCGGGATAGCTTCTCAAGGAAGTCAGTTTTGCCAATGATGTTGCGCTCATAGAAGCCGACAAGCGAAAGCTTCGGAAATTCCTGAGCAAGTTCGTGAAGAAAGCTGAACGGTTCGGATTACCCATTAACGCTTCAAAGAATAAATCTATATCAATTAGCAGTTCACCCAAGGGAATCCAACTAGCAGATGAAGACATCAAACAGATGGCAGGCTTCAAGTACTTAGGAAGTACAATAGCTTCCCATGGCAACTCTGAAAATAATTACGGACTCGAACAGCCCTAGCCAAGGCAGCATTTAAGACACTTCTACCAGTCTTGAAATCCACTGTATACTCACAGAAGCTGAAATTCAGAGTATTTCAGAGCAATGTATTGTCTGTTCTGAGTTACTCTATGGAATGGATAAAGATAACCGCGGAGCAGGAGAAACGTCTTAACGCCTTTGGAAATAAAAAATTGTCTATGCCGGATCCTAGGGATCAGCTGGAGATCATGTCAGCAAAGACGAGATCCGTACTCGCACATGTCAGTCCGACATTGCCTCCATTGTGAGGCAACGAAGATGGTGATACATTTGGCAGATCCTTCGTAATCCAGATAATAGACTTCCTAAAATGCTCCTTATGAGCTCATGAAAAGGTTTCAACAGTTTACTCTGAGTTTTGGAAAAATCCCATATTATTTCTTATATACATGAATGATCTAAATGGATGCCTCAAACAGCTGTCAACGCCAAGGCACAATGATGGCCGGTGCGCGCAATACTTCCAAGTTTTACTGAGGATACTCAGTTTATAATGGCTGCGAAAACAGAAGCAGATTTGAAAATGGTATGAAACAAGGAATGGTGAAAATCGAGAGGTGGATGCAAGTGAACAAGCTGCTTGTTCACTGCACTGCACTTGCTGCATAGGCAGTGCAAATTACTACTATCCATGGATTGAAGAAATTAAGTTAGAAAATGAACTTATAAAACGACAAAATATTGTATTTGTAAAGTATCTTGGTGTCATGGTAGATTAATGCCTAAGTTTTAAAGATCATATTGCATTTATAAGTACTAAATTGCCCAAAAATGTTGGAATTCTACGGAAAATAAAGAATCTTTCATAGGCAGCGCGCTTGCGCTACCTAAGTAAAGAACGATGTGGGCACAATGTGTTTTTTTTTTTCTCCATACCCGGGAACTTCGTATCGAAGGGGCTGTCGTAAAAACTTCGAAAAGGGCTCATTCGATTGGAAATTGGAGTGGCTAGTGCCCTTTTTAATAGTCGAAAGTGATTGGAGGGCAACTAGTCCCCCCCCACCCCCCGCCCAACAATCCCCTAAACACATCCAATCAAAATTTTGAGATAGCCATTTTGTTCAGCGTAGTCGATTTCCAGATAGAAAATACCTTTTTGAGGAGGACACTCCCCCTCAACCCTCGGGGCAAGGGTTTTAAGTTATGCCCTGAGGGCATATAAGATCAATGTTGACACAATGCACAGTTTTTTTTTTTCTTTAAAGCAGGGCACTTCATATAGAAAGGGTCGTCGTAGAGACTTCAAAAGGGGTTCATTCGATTGGAAATCGAGAGTTCTAGTGCCCTTTTTCATAGTTCTAGTGCCCACGCCTATCATTCCCCCAAACACATCCAATCAGAATTTTGAGAAAGCCATTTTGTTCAGCGTAGGCTAGTTGATTTCCAGATGGAAAATATGATTTTTAGGAGGACACTCCTCCACAACCGTCAAGACAAGGGTTTTAAGTTATGCCCTGGGGGTATATAAGGTTTTTATAAGAAGTCGTTGTCGTAGAAACTTCAAAACAGGCTCACGCGATTGGATATTCAAAGGGCTAGCTCCATTCTTAATATTCGAAAGTGATTGGAGGGGTACTAGCCCCTCCCCCACGCCCATCATTCCCTCAAACACATCCAATCAAATTTTGAGATAACCATTTTGTTCAGCGTAGTTGATTTCCAGATAGAAAATATGTTTTTGAGGAGGACACTCCCCAACAAACCTTCTGGCAAGAGTTTTAAGTTATGTCCTGGAGTATATAAAGTTTTTATAGAAGCCGTTGTCATAGAAACTTCAAAAGGGGCTCATTTGATTGGAAATTCAAAGGGCTAGTGCCCTTTTCAATAGTCGAAATTGATTGGAGGTGAACTAGACCCCCCCCCCACGTCCATTATTCACCCAAACACATCCAATCAAAATTTTGAGATAGCTATTTTGTTTAGCGTAGGCTAGTTGATTCCCAGATAGAAAATATATTTTTGAGAAAGTCACTCCCCCACAACCCTCAGGGCAAGGGTTTTAAGAAATGCCCTGGGGGCATATAAGGTTTTTAAAGAAGGCGTTGTCGTAGAAACTTCAAAAAAGGCCAATTCGATTGGAAATTCAAAGGGCTAGTGCCCTTTTTAATTGTCAAAAGTGATTGGAGGGCAAATAGCCCCCCCCCCCACGCCCATCCGTCCACACATGAAACACATTCAATCAAAATTTTAAGATAGCCATTTTGTTCAGCGTAGTTGATTTCCAGATGGAAAATATGTTTTTGAGGAGGACAATCCCCCACAACCCTCAGGGCAAGGGTTTTAAGTTATGCCAAGGGGGCATATAATGTTTTTATAGAAGGCGTTGTTGTAGAAACTTCAAAAACAGCTCATTCGATTGGAAATTGAAAGGGCTAGTGCCCTTTTTAATAGTCGAAAATGATTGGAGGGCAACTAGCCCCCCCCCCCCCTACGCCCATCATTCTCCCCAGCAAATCCAATAATAATTTTGAGATAGCCATTTTGTTCAGCCTAGTTGATTTACAGATAGAAAATATTTTTTTGAGGAGGATACTCCGCCACAGCCCTCAGGGCAAGGGTTTTAAGTTATGCCCTGGGGGCATACAAGGTTTTATAGAAGGTGTTGTCGTAGAAACTTCAGAAAAGGGCTCATTGGATTTGAAATTCAAAGGGCTATTGCCCTTTTTAATAGTCAAAAGTGATTAGTAATATTATTATTTGTTGTTGTTGTTGTTTAGACCAGGGCACTTCGTATCGAAGAAGTTGTCGTGGGAACTTCGAAAGGGGCTCATTCGATTGAAAATAGAAAGGGTTGATGTCCTTTTTAATAGTCGAAAGTGATTGGAGGGCAACTAATCCCCCTTCCACTCCCTCCCATTTGCCCATTATGTTTAAAAACTAAATGTTGCCTTAAGATTAAATCAAAATGCACTGTGTTAATGATAATTCCCAATAAGGCATCTCAGCAGTATCCCAAGAACGACTGAGGGTATTATGTTCAAACTTTAGAGGCTACTTCTGCTCTTAAACTTTAACCAAATCAAAATAGTGTAAGCGTATCCAAGCTATCAAAGAAAGCAAACAGATTTTGTTTGCGAATGGTATCAAGTTTTCCATTTCAGGTCATCTAGAAGAGGTATGAAACTAAGTTAAACAGTACTATTTGCGTCCAGATTTTTAAAAGGGTCTATGTTGTTAAAAATTGCTGAAAATTTTTCTCCAGCATACAAATAGCAGGCCAAACTATAAAGTATTAAAAAACGAAAAGATTTAAAGTGTTATTTTCTTTTTCCATGAAAAAGACTATGTCAATATAAAACGAACAGAAATTAATTTAAAAAAACTTTTTCCACAAATAAGTTTTTCAAAGAAAAGTAAAGAACTCCATTAAATAAAAAATGAGCAAAAATAAAATAAAATAATCTACCAAGCTCGAAACTACCACAAATAAGCATTGATAAATAAATGAAACCCAAAATGAACAGAAATTACAATAAATAACCGAGTCAAACTCAAAACGAGCAGAAATTAACATAAGTTGGGCGCAAAACCCTTATGCCTTCCCAAGACCGGAACAAAATTTGCACTTTAATGAAAAAACACAAATGAATGTGCATTGTCAGTTTAATATACATATACTGATATTTAGTAATTAAAATGTTAATATCATTTGATTTATTAAAGTTATAAAAGTAAAAACATTTATATTTTTTTCAAGAAAGTGCAAATCTTGTTCTAACCTTGGGAAGGCATAGGGGTTTTGCGCCCAACTTATGTTAATTTCTGCTCGTTCTGAGTTTGACTCGGTTATTTATTGTAATTTATGTTCATTTTGGGTTTCATTTATTTATCGTTGCCGATTTGTGGTAGTTTCGAGCTTGGTAGATTATTTGATTTTATTTTTGCTCATTTTTTGTTTAATCGAGTTCTTTAGTTTTCTTTGAAAAACTTATTTTGTGGAAAAAGTTTTTTTAATTAATTCCCCAAAAAGGCTATTAGAATGTTATATTTTTCTCTTGTTCATCCACATTTTATTGTACTGTGTTACAGTTTAGTCGTCGACGTTCACGAGCCATTTATATCCACTCTGTAGGTTACAAAATAAAGCTGTAAGAGTTTTGACCAATGATTTGTCCCATAATTCAGTAAGATCGAGGTATAACAAATAAAAATGTTACCATTTTTTGGTTTGGTTAAATTTTATGTACATTTGTTTATGTAAAAAATAAAATTCTAATTTGTTACCTGTATGTTTTTCGGAATCTTACGAAGAATCGGAACTTAGTTATGAAACTATAATTGTTAAATTGGTTAGAACCCCAGTTCCAATTACTACCAGATCTAAGTTTTCTATTAAGTATATTGGCCCTAAGGCCTGGAACATGCTTCCAGTGGAAGTAAAAGGTAAGAAGGCCCCTGAGGAATTCTGTGCTTCTTCGCTATGTACTTGTTTTAACCAGTATTATAAACATGGATTGAGTGATTGATTTGGGAGTGAGTATATGCTTGTGAGTGTTAAAAGAGAAACTGATTTGTGTGTTGAATGAGGTGAATGTCGGTATGTGTAAGGAAGCAAGATGAATCATAGAGTATGAGTGTGGGATTCCTTTCCCTGTAAAGTTCCTATAAAAATATATTATCTTTAGAATTATTGATTAAATGTTTAGTAGGGTTGGGGGAGGGGAGGAGAAGTCAGAGGGGTTTTTTTCTGAGAAAGTGTATTAGTAGTTGAAGTGTCCCTTTTCGGGTCGTCCCAAATACGCTAAAATGCGCCGGGACCTATTTTGATAGTTAGAGGTAATGTTTAGTTTTATTAGTATAATATGAGTAGAGATGCATTATTGAGTCCGAACGGGGCTCCTTATATGGGCATAGAATACGGACGGGGCACCAAATAAGGGCATAGCCTCCCTAGGGAGAATGATTACGTAATGGGGTCAATGACCTCTTTTTCCAAGGTTGATTTATGTGATGTTTCTATGTGTAATAGCTCCGGGGCGAAGGTTGCACATGCGCATTGAATTCAAACGGGAACAATGTTATTGATCTGGGACTCGAGGGGGAAGTGAATTTCCGAGAAATTGATTGCGTAATCGATCGTGAATGTCATGGTGTCCAGAAATAGTATTTGTTGTTGTTGTAAGTGCACGCTCTCAGCGAATGTTATGATCCAGAAATGGTATTTGTTGTTGTTTTGGTCATGTACATGCTCGAGGCGAATGTCATGGTGTCCAGAAATAGTATTTGTTGTTGTTGCTCTCGAGCCAAAATGTTATGACTTTCCCGGAAACAGTTAGATCACGTGTTTCCCTTCTCAGCCAATCAGCGAGTCGGATACATCCCCCTTCTCAGCCAGTCAGAGGCCTGCTTACATATGATTTTCCCCATTAAATAACAATTCACCCTTGAGATTTCGTATATAACGGACACGCAATGTGATTCAATTATCAGACAGTATTTTGACGCTGTGTAAACAACAATGGATAAATTTGATAAACTTGAAGCCATGGCAACTTCAATTTACCATGTAAGTACATTTTTTATTTTCAAATGAATTTTCTACTGACATCCTCCGCTCTATATTTCCAGCTAGCTCGCCCCGCCTTCCCCCCGTGTTTTACTATCCAAAATTATCGCAAAAAGAACTACCATTTCGAGCTAGTCCGTCCCCCTATATTTCCAGCTAAATCTCCCCGCCCTCCACCATTGTTTTACAATCCCAAATTCTCGCAAAACGAAATACCATTTCAATAAATTCCTTCCCTCTATATTTCAAGCTACCTCCCCCCTCCCTCCACCATTGTTTTTCATTCCCAAATTCTCTCAAAACGAAATAGCATTTCAATAACTTCCTTCCCTCTATATTTCCAGCTCCATCCCCCCTCCCTCCACCAGTGTTTTTCCCTCCCAAATTCTCGCAAAAAGAAATAGCATTTCGATAAATTCCTTCCCTCTATATTTCCAGCTAAATCCCCCTCCCTCCACCATTGTTTTACAATCCCATAGTCTCGCAAAACGAAAGATCATTTCTATCAATTCCTTCCCTCTATATTTCCAGCTAAATCCCCCCTCCCTCAACCATTGTTTTACAATCCCAAATTCTCGCAAAAAGAAATAGCATTTCCATTGACAGCGTTCCCTCAATATTTCCAGCTAAATCCCCCTCCCTCCACCATTGTTTTACAATCCCAAATTCTCGCAAAAAGAAATAGCATTTCGATAAATTCCTTCCCTCTATATTTCCAGCTAAATCCCCCCTCCCTCCACCATTGTTTTACAACCCCAAATTCTCGCAAAACGAAATAGCATTTCGATAAATTCCTTCCCTCTATATTTCCAGCTAAATCCCCCTCCCTCCACCATTGTTTTACAATCCCAAATTCTCGCAAAAGAAATAGCATTTCGATAAATTCCTTCCCTCTATATTTCCAGCTAAATCCCCCCCCCTCCACCATTGTTTTACAATCCCAAATTCTCGCAAAAAGAAATATCATTTCGATAAATTCCTTCACTCTATATTTCCATCTTAATCCCCCTCCCTCCACCATTGTTTTACAATCCCAAATTCTCGCAAAAAGAAATACCATTTCGATAAATTCCTTCCCTCTATATTTCCAGCTAAATCCCCCTCCCTCCACCATTGTTTTACAATCCCAAATTCTCGCAAAAAGAAATACCATTTCGATCCCTTCCTTCCCTCTATATTTCCAGCTAAATCCCCCCCTCCCTCCACCAGTGTTTTACAATCCCAAATTCTCGCAAAAAGAAATTATTATCCTTCCCTCTATATTTCCAGCTAAATCCCTCCCCCGCCTCTCACTCTAAAACAAACTCCACTATGCTATCTTTATAGTCGTTAGAAGACTATAAAATATGCTCTGTTTAACCATCTAAACCCCCCACTCCTTACGACTTTAATTCTTGCAATAGAAATAATACTCTTTTTATCGATATTTCCAGCTAAAGTGACAACCCTTAGCTATTAATAAACCGTTTCTATTCAAGCCGTCGCTAGCTTGACTTAAACATTTCCGCTATGATTTAAACAGGTGATAATTACTGTCACCTCTTTAAAAGTACATCCGGCCTCATAATCCTTACGTTAGCGGCTTCACCAAAGGGTCTCACGGAAAAAAGGATAATTTTGATCAAATTAACATCATAGCTTCTTCATCGCAAATTTGACTTTGCTTTACTGAAAAGGGCCCGGAATTTTTAAGAAAAAGAATAAATAACTTGATTATGCGTAGATTGAATAGCATTTGATTCCTGAGTTTAGTATATTTCTCGTAAATATTAACTTTTGCTTTACTTACCAGGGGGGGGAGGGGCTTCTTTGAGACAAATGTTTTCTAGACAAAATTATGGCTAGGTTAGGTTAGGGTAGTACTAATTTTTATTCTGTAAAAAAAAGGGGCAAATTATTTCAATACTGACTTTTTCTCTTCTTTTTAAGGCCAACTATGAAGAATGCGTGTCCCCTCCACTCAAGAAAGCAAGAGTGGACGAGACAAGACCATCAGTGCCAGCCCCAATGCAGCCTGGGCTTAAGTTAAAGAGAGAGTGGACGGCTACCAACCCTGCCGAAGCGCAAGATCGTGAAATAGCCGGCCCAGTCGCGCAAGAACATAGCGACGCCGCCCCGTCCACCCTCCAACACACACTACCTGGTCCTTCGGGTGCCCAAGTGCAGCCGGGATATGCAAATGTAAGTATTTTTTCCTACCTTTCTATTTATTCATTTTTCAGTCCTTTTCAATCCCAATATAAACTTATCTCTGTGAGATATTAAGCCCTCGCCCCAACCATTTTTTTAAATTTATCTCCCTCGGAGATATCTAAATGTAATTTTTGCAATGAAACCCCTCTTTTCTCTGCTCCCTCCTTCCCTCGGAGATATCTAACTGTATTTTTTTGCAAAGAAAAAGCTCTTTTCTAATCTTTGCTATCGCTTTCGATATCTCATAAGCGAATATTTTTAGGTACTTTCTATTAATAATCACTGCATTTGAAACTCAAAATGCTATTTTTCTAATCTTTGATATTTTCTCTGTTGCTATCTCTTCGCTGTTATCTCATAAGCGAATATTTTTCATGGGTAATTTAAATTAATGCTCACCATTTGAAACTCAAAATCCCTAATTTTCACAATTGATTATCACAAAGTTTCAAGAGAATGAACTGAGTGAGATTATTCACATTTATCTATTTGTAACATATGGATCCCCGTAATTTTGTGCAAGGGTATTTTAAAATAAATTTCAATCTTACAAAGCCTTGCCAATATTTTAGTGATGGGGAAACATTGTTGAATAAGAATTAATGGTTCTCGAATTTAATTGTACTGTTTCCCAGAGAATACGCTTGGAAACAGAGCAGACATGAGATTAAAAATAATCTAGACTCATTTGGAGTAATAGACAACCTGTATGGGAAGTAGGCGAAAACGACTTATGCCGCCTAACAATACGGTTTTTTGGGGCATTAGGTAAACGGCTGGGAGCCGCGGAGCCCGGAATGCGCCGATGGGGCCGGGGAGTGCTGTAGGGGCAAGCTTAGGGAAGTGCCGGGGGATGCGCCACGCGTCAGGGAAGCGCCACGGGCCCGTGAAGCATCGCGGGAAGCGATGCGGGCCCCGAAAAGCTCCACAGGGATGCGCTGTGGCTCCGAAAAGCTCCACGGGTCAGGGAAGCGCCACTGGGATGCGCCACGGGTCAGGGAAGCGCCACAGGGGTGCGCTGTGGCTCCGAAAAGCGCCACGGATGGTC
Organism: Artemia sp. Qi Xiang Cuo; assembly: GCF_049724085.1. Lineage (NCBI taxonomy): Eukaryota > Metazoa > Arthropoda > Branchiopoda > Anostraca > Artemiidae > Artemia > Artemia sp. Qi Xiang Cuo. The sequence goes on along the minus strand of NC_142814.1, from coordinate 33,292,346 downwards.
CGGGAAGCGCTGTGGGGCAAGGTTAGGGGGGGGGGCGCTGGGGGGAGCGCCAAAAAAAAAAATTTTTTTAACACTTTGAAAATAAACGAACAAATTG